>NC_135215.1:3286331-3333105 GCF_052324685.1 Brachyhypopomus gauderio
TTTATATAAACATGTGTACAGCTTATTTTTTTAAAGGACACATTTTGTATACAATAGTTCCAGGTTTCTACAATAAATAGTTAATTGAACAAAAATAACTTGTTGTAATTTCTTTAAGGGTCAATGTATCTTTTAATAATATACAAACTAACTGTGATACCGTGATAACCGTGATACCGCGGTATTTTCTGAGACGGTTATCATACCGTGAAAATCTCATACCGTTGCAACCCTAATCATAGCTTATAATGCTTTATCATAGCAGATAATGCTTCATCATAACTTATAATGCTTCATCATAGCGTATAATGCTTCACCATAGCTTATAATGCTTCATCATAGCGTATAATGCTTCACTATAGCTTATAATGCTTCATCGTAATTTATAATGCTTCAGTTTGCATTATACTGCCTGTCTGCAACCTGCATGAGTTTGGACTCAGATGAACGAGGGCAGCGGCAGAAAGAGAAAACCAGTTATAAAACACACCTTCATGAAACTGACTGGGTCCTTCACCAAAAACAATAAGTCACTCTGTTACATTATTCACAACCATCATAACGCTCAATTTTTCATGATTTACCATAACTGTATAACAGCATGTTGAATATGCTCCATCAGGCGCCTGCTGTGTCTTTGATATTTTGACTAGGAACTCTGAATATTTGTGTTATTTTTGAGCATTTTAAGGCATGAAGACAAGTGCTAGTTTTCTTTTTAATTATTACATTTGTTTCTTTTCTGTAAGTGCTGTCTTTGCCCGACAGATGTCCTGCCAGATATCTGAGAATTATCACCACTCCTAGGTTTGTCTTTGCCGGAATCTGTTGGATGAACTCTTCCAGCTTGGATGTCACGGATCTCAGTCATTTCCGCCTCCCACATTCTCCCTATAGCGTCTCTTTCGGTGCTTTAAGTTCTCCATCGTCTTCGTGAAGTTGCTTTCATGTGTCACATCCGTCATATTGTGGATGAGCCTCCTCTAACGCCGTACCCCTAACAACCTCGCCGAACCCACTCGCAGCCGACTATGTAAAGCAGACGAAATGGCAATATTACAGCGCGAAGCAATGAGCAATCTCCAAATGGACTGATCAATCTTCATCTCTGTCCTTGGCACGTAGGGCCCGCTCTTCTCATTCCGCCATGTGTTGGAGACAGACAGCTTTCAGCATGACAGATTTGTGGCACGGTCTATCTGACTAATTTACCCACTGCCTCGTGCGCTCTGCGAAGCTGCACATGCAGAATTAGCTACTTCTCGTTTGTTCTGAGGGGGCAAGAATGTGCCTGTTTTGTTTGTTCGACAATGTCCAGGCACCTTGAGAGAACGAGCAGCCCTCGGTTAATGTCGTCTGTATTTGTTATCGTTGTCCGTACTGTTAGCGTCTCCCTTCAGGTGAATACTGTGGGTTTTACTGTACAGGTTAGTGAAGGTCTAGGAAGACAGCGACGTTTGCCTGTGCCTTCTGCCTCCACTAATCTCAACAAAGCCCTGCTCTTTATTAAAGGATTATGGTGTTGACAGTCAGCCCGTGCATCTTAATGTGCTTGTTCTGAAGTGTGGGTCTGAGGGGGAAGTGGAGCAGCCCCGTGCGTCCAGTAGCGAGCTGGTGCGTCGGAGTGCCGACCTATCAGAACCGCCAATCTAATATTCACCATGTGGACAAGTTGAGTAGCTGCAGCTTCCTGAATCAGAACATGACACTGGCAGGTGAGGCCCTACAGAATGATACGCTTATTCAAAGTCTCAGGACGCTGGTAGAATATACAGTAGTCTGCGCCGTGTCGCTTAGAAATATTGCGCTGCCTGGTGAAATGCAGTGAATCAGGTGGATAAAAATGTTTTTTCTCTCTCTCTCTCTCTCTCTCTCTCTCTCTCTCTCTCTCTCTCTCTCTCTTTCTCGCTGTCTGGTTGCCATAGGTGCTTTCTTCGTGTCCTCAATGTGTCAAGCCACTAACCTGGCTGCACTCTACACAGGAATCAATGACTCTAAATGAGAGAACATCTCTGCGTAAAATAAACCCCCTTCCAGGGCTCGTGTTCTGGCACAACTCATTTTGCCGTTTGATGTTTTCGATCCGTTTCCTTATTTTTGCTGCGGGTGCACGTTGTGAATTAGCAAGTCTGGTATCTAGGTCATTCTTGATTAATGGCATGGCGTTCATTTGATGAGAAATCAAGGGGTTTTATTCACACTCGTTCAATATGATTTTTATCTGCTTGTGTAAACAAAAGTATAAAAAGAACACACAACCAGATATGCCTAAACTGACATGAACGACATAAACCAGCCAGAGCCCACAAAACCAGCAGAAAACCAAGAGGTAGCAGACATTTTTTTTAGAAACGCACTCGCTTGTCTGTCACAGACGCTATATCTATCTGGTGTTTTTCCAGACCATTGACTCATGGGCCCTCCATAAAAACAAAATGGTGGCCTGCTATCAATCAGGAAGGCCAAAGCTCTAATGGGGCAATCTAATTATCACTGACTTTAAACCAAGAGACTCTGTGTTTTAACGACATCACAACCTTCATGTGTTCGAAGTGTTGCGCTGATCAGCACAGAAAATCCTCTTCTCCTGACAGGCCAGCTCTAGTAATTACACCCTGCTCCCCCCAGAGCACAGGACGGTGTGTTACCTGTGTGGACGGAGGGAGGCCGGGCGTGGAGAGCGCAGGCCCTGTCGGTTTTTAAGCCAGGAAGAACACCCGCCGCATGAATGAATAAAACATTGAGCAGCTCGAGCAATAAAGGAATGCCAACAACATATTAATAGCGCATTTACATTCAACCGTGACTCTGGCCTCAATGGTGCGGGTGTAGCAATTAAGCTCAAATGAATTCTTTTGAAGAGCAGGCACAACTCACCTCAAACCACTCTGCATCACTGCTGCCCTGACCCCTTAATAGAGGCCGAGCCACAACACACCTGAATCAATATTTATGATGGTGTGAAATTATATGAGGTGCTCGAGGTGCACAGAGATGCAATATGGACCATAGTAACGCTTTATACCAGAAATCCCAAAGCAAAAACCTTTACCGTGAAACCAAGGAGATCCGATAGCTTTTAAGAAGTCACAACCTTGTGACACAACAGGCTAGCATTGAGAGACGATTTAGAGCTGTAATGCAAAAATCACTCAGACAAAAGACAGAGACTATAACTTTTGTTAGCCAAGGAACGATCATAAAATGCAGGTAAATAACTAGGGCTCTGTGAAAGTTAAGGTCTTGCTTCTCACTGGAATGCTGATCTTGGGAAAGGCCACATTATTGGTTGACAATCACAAACTACCCCTGCACTGAAACAGTACCACCATTAATGTCAGATTTTTTTGGTTTTTGGACAGATAAATGATATTCCAATACAACTAAGGAATAAACGAATGAATGAATGAATTAATTAATGAATATGTTGACAATACCCACTGGGTCATGGACCTAAAATGATGAGCATGGCAATATTGCTGTTACCAATTCCAAAATGATGTACATACCTTGGCTAACTGGTCTAAATTCATATATGCTATACTATGCTAGCTACAGTCTGCTGCACTTTTATTACAGCTGAATTTCACACAATGAAAATCCGTTTTAAGTAAAAACAGTCTGCATGGAGTATGTATATGGCCTGGTGAATATGAAGTTTGCCCATTTATATTTAATCAGCAAAGACATAAATATTTTATCTCCATCACAGCAAATAAATAGATAAAATGGCTCAGAGATTTAACAGAACATTAGTTATTCATATGATAATTTTGTTCACATTGTGCTCAACTGTCAGATTGTGTGATGACTTTTTTTTTGGTCTATGTATCAATTATGCTTTATGTGACTGGCCAAAAATGTATGTGGATTTCTACAGATCCACTTAAACATTATGGGCCGCTGAATACAGACAGACGTTAAACCTACTGAGCGTGGACTTACAGCAATAGCACTGATTAGAGAAATGGTTGCCAAATGCTTGATTTACAATATTAATATCTGCTTGTTGACACAGACGCATGTAGGTGAGGGTTGGTAGCCAGCTGTTGTTCCTCACCACCACCACCACAACAACAACAACAACAACGACAAAACACAAGCAGAGGATGGACACTTAAAACACCTCCATCCTCAGCTGGTCTTCAGAGTCAGAGCTCACAACTGGGGCCAATTTTCTTGTGTCCCTCTCTTCGGGCTTGGTTTATTATTCTTGGCCCAGAGCAAACTGTGAGCTGCGGGTTGCGGGGAGCTGATACTCGTGGAGCTGTAGGCCTGCACACAGTCTTCACACACTACTGGGGCTCTAGCGCGAGCTTAGCGATGCTTCCTGGAGCTTATAGCTTGCTGCTGTTCCGTTCTTTCAGTAAAGGCCAGGTTGGTTTGGTCTTAGTTGTGCACCACGGAACTGTTAGCGGGCACAAGCTTAAGAGAGATGGGTAGAGGGCGAATAAGGGAGAAATGCGAAATTCCAGGAAGAGTAAATAGTGATAATTTGCTGAAGTATCCTTTCAATGGCGTAATAGGAAATCCCCCTTCCTTCACACCAGCAAACTGACGGTGGATTTGCATTTGAAATTAGGCCCTAAAAGCCTAGTTTCTCGTTGTCGTTTTCAAACTCATTTGGAACTGGCAGTAAAGCACCGCGTAATGAAATATATTTCATGTGTGTTTGGATAAAACGTCTTTCAAAAAGTACACCGGAAAGAAATAAAGCTTCTTATTGCTGTGAAAAATGAAACAATAAAACAGCTGCTGCACGGAGGGAGGAAACAGGTAGGAAAAGCAATAAGGGCGCCGAATACATAAACACCCAAGGAAATCAAAACAATGGCGAAGGCAACGGCGACCTCGACGTTCATTAGCAAGGTGCGCGAGCGAGAGTGAGAAACGGGCTCCGCGCGCAGCTGCACGCGACATAAATCCTACACACGAGGGCTGTTCCACCGCACGCTCGTCGTGGGCTACAAGATTCGCTGTGGAGCGCAGTCTGAGAGAGAGAGAGAGAGAGAGAGAGAGAGAGAGAGAGAGACGTAGCCTGTAAATAAGACAGCAGTGCTTCAACCGTTTCCTCTGACTTATTGGCTTTTCCAGTGTGAATGCCAATTATATGCGGGAATTACGGCCGCCCGGACAAACACCGTTTGAAATGGCACACAAGATAACCCCAGGAGAGGAGAAAGAATGTCTTATTTCCGAACAATTCTCAGTGACCTCTTGTCATAAAGATACGGGTCGTGCGGAGACGATTAATTGGATGCCGGTCTTACATCAGTGTTTGCTCTGAGCACTGAGCACATATTATGTAGTCATATACAGTTCTAGTGACAGAAAGTGGCTGTAACAAGTAGCTCAGACGGAGGATATCAGGGTCAAAAGGTTATGTCAGAGATGACGATCAGCAATGGTATGTGCAAACTGACAGGTACTCAAGGAAAATGAAGTAATGCATATATCGCCGGCGCTTAAATGCAAATTGACCCTGAAATGAAAGTGCATATGGAATTGGATAGCTCTGATGGAATGGTCTGCACGAATGTGAGAACACGCTAGAGTGCAATGAGTGTGTGTGTGTGTGTGTGGGATGGGGGGGGGGGGGGGGGGGGGGGGGGGGGGGGCATTAGGTGGGTGGGTGGTGTGTGTGTATGCGTCTGCACACACACATGTGACTTCCCACCGATGCAGAAAATAAGACTGTAAAGGAAAGAGGGTGATAAATAGCAGCACAGTGTTTATTGGCTGTTTGTCGGAGACGCTTGTTTTCACCACAGTGAAATGTACGCAATTGTGTGCTATAGCAAACTTGAGAGAGAGAGAGAGAGAGAGGGGGAGAGAGAGAAAGAGAGAGAGGGGGGGGGGAGAGAGAGCCAGTGGCATTAGTATTCTGTTGTTGCACTGGCTGCACTTTGTCAGAAGCAGCTCTCTAATGGAGGATAAACGTCCTGTTTTCATGACCTGTTCTTCCCATTCCCCTGCAGGGAGACACTGCCATCTTTGGGCAGGAGAGGAGGAGCCACCTGCCTCTGTCTCTGTCACACACACACACACACACACACACACACACACACACACACACACACACACACACACACACACACACACACACACACACACACTTCTTGCAGTACAGTATTCCATGCTGGTGCTGAATTTGAAAATCCTGAAACCGAATGATAAGTTATACATTACCATAAAAACTAAGCACACAAAAGGGATAAAAAGCTGAGAATATTCTGCAAAGTCAAAATACAGTATTAATGCCACGTCTGTTGTATTTGTTATAAAAAAAGTTAAATACAATTTAATGTATACTGCTCCTTGCCTCCAACATTTTGGCATATCAGCAGAGACTCGGAAAGAAATGAAACCAGTTTCATAAACCTAAGGACAGGCTGACAGTTGGAAACTGGTTAGCAGTAGTTTGGAAGGCACACCTCAGGAAACCAAAGAGCCACGGAATCCATTAAAAACAGCAAGATTGTTTTTGCAGTGCGAACATGGGTTTGGTTTGGGGGGCGTGTGCATGCATTCATTGGAAACTGCAGTGGGGACGTCTGTGTCCGATTTAATCGTTCCCATAAGCCACAACCTCTATCGTCTGGTCATGCAAAAAAAAAAAAACTGGGTCTTCCCAGACACCCAGTGCATTGCATGCATACTATTGCATTTGGTAACTACAGGTCTTCTGCAGGCCCAATGTGGGCCGGTCACACGTGGACGGGTCACACTTGGGCCGGTCACACGTGGACAGGTCATACGTGGAGTGGTCATACGTGGGCAGGTCACATGTGGGCAGGTCACACGTGGGCCAGTTACACATGGGCAAGACACAGGTGTGCCGGTCACACGTGGTCAGGTCACAATCTGCATGCCTCAGCTCTGGTCCTTCAATTAGTGAAAGTCTGTGTTTTTAACTTCAGTCACAGGTGCCTTTCATCTAGAATAAAGAAAAGCGAAACATGGCAGCTTGTTTGCGAAGATTGTGATTCATCTTTTGATGCTCTTTGATTTGTTAAGCCTGTCTTGCTTTTGAGAGCATGGTAAAATGCATGACACCTTTGACAAACTCAAAAGCTTTAGAACACTGGCTATGACAAGTTTTGTACTCCGTTATTCACCACCTGAACAATGAACTTGGCATTTCATTGGCAAGCTATCAAATCGCTGAAAAGAATGAATGAAAGTCTCATCATATATATTCAGCAGACATTGTTAAGCATCATGAAAACTGTGCTTTGTATAAAAGTATGTTTCTCAGTGGGTCAAAGATCTCTTTCTCTTAGCCACAAAACCTAGAGGCACAATGGTTTCAGAGCAGCAGAGTGCAAATTGTTGAGTGCATTTTGTGATCCCATACATTCAATAGAAATTTGATGTATTTGCATTTGTGTACATTATGGCATGCATTCCTTACAGTACCTATCTATCAGTGTGAAAATGTGTGTGTGTGTGTGTGTGTGTGTGTGTGTGTGTGTGTGTGTGTGTGTGTGTGTGTGTGTGTGTGTGTGTGTGTGTGTGTGTGTGTGTGTGACAGAGAGGGAGATATATCAGTCTGATGCCCCCAAAAGTAATTGTCACTTTTTACTCCTCCCCCAGCTGGTCCACAGGCGTGGATGTGTACCAGCATACACACAAAAGATTCACAACTTGAACCGGTAAACCTGTGAGATTCTGACCAATCATCGTGCTAAAAATGCACTCAATTACAAATCAAGCGGTTCTCTTTGCATTTAACAAAGATGGCCTCCATCACCAGCCACAGTCCACTGACCTCTCCCTCTTCTACCCTGATAACCAGGCGATAGCCCGTTTCACAGTGTTGACCTAACCTCAGCTGTATCCTCAGCAGCAACACAAAACAAATCGCCTCCATCTCCATAGGTGACAGAAGGCCATACGAATTCACACCAGCACAGTGCAAATTGGCAGGTCGAGACCCTGTTGTCTGGAAAGCGCTGCTCATTTGGAAGCATTCGAAGCTCATTTCTGTGCCAGGTGGAATCTGCTGCTCCCCGGAGGGCTGGGAAGGTGCCGGAGCTTCTTGCTCTGGGGATTCCTGACGCTGCCACTTTAATGGGTGACCAGACCACGCTGAGTCACTTCATCTAGGGTAAAAATACCCAGTTCCTCCTCCGACTCTTCCAGCTTGTGTCAAACCTCAGAACACGTTGAGGTGAGCTTAGCAAAGGAATGCGCCAACAGCCAAAGCCTTACGTCTGTGCGGTCTGCACTTTAAGACATGACTGAACAAACAGCATATCAAGCAAACGGCCGAAGCTTGAGTTGTTGCAGCGGCACAGCTGTGTGTCCCCCCGCCATGTCCATCCAGCTGTGTCCCTTCTGGCGTGTCCGTCCCGCCGCGTCCGTCCCAGCGTGTCCTTCGCGGCTGCAGGCCTGCTGCAGTCTGTGGGGCATCGGTCTCTCCCACCATGCTAGCTTCTCCCACGTCTCCTTCCTCAAGCATGGGGGTTTGAGCTAAGATGATGATGACTATCCTGCTGTCTTCTTTGTCTCTAGTTCCTGTTTCACAGCTTTTGGCAAGAGAGAGAGAGAAAGACAAAGACAGAGAGAGAGGGAGTGTAAGAAAGGAAAAGGAGAGAGAGAGACGGAGGGAGAGAGAGAGAGAGAGATGGAGGGAGGGAGAGAGAGAGAGAGAGAGAGAGAGAGAGAGAGAGAGAGAGAGAGCAGTTCCTTTCCTGCAGGCCCAGGCAGTTTGGTGTAAGGATCGATTCAGGCTGTAGACAGACATGCAGACACATGCTCTGGCCTATTTATTTTTGGACTCGTCTGTTCTGACAACCTTTGGGCTACTGCTGTCTGAGCTCCCCGAATGGCACAGTCCTGGAGACAGTTACTGGGCCATAGTGCCACACAGAAGGAGGGGATGAAAACGTACCGGAGCCTCAGCATATCAAAACACACTGTATTATTGACTATCAAATGGCAATAATAATAATATGAAAATAAAAACGAATATATGTCAAAATATTAATAATATTTATTAATATGCATCCTAGCCAGTACATTATGTCCTATGAAATACGAAAAATGGAAGGTTAATTCAAACTTCAAAATTCAAACAGTCAGTGTTTGTATGTGCTCAAAGGGTTTCTGCATAGCAGTGAGGAGTATACTGACACAACATTGTACATCTCTACAAATAACATAGTGTTTTTTGATCCATTATTAACTGTGCATGCCTAATTGCTTCTATGTCATACAGGAATTACGAACATCTTGACACTAGGATCTTGTTAAGGTGTTGGAAGTGTCACACTTGCTATGTGACTTCATAACCCTTAAAGTGGAGCTAACAGCGGAAGTCACACATGACCTGATAAAAGAACATTAGTGAGTGTTAGAGGGAGCTGGCTGCCTCGGTTCAACTTTACAGCGCTGTAGAATAAACAGCGTCTGGCCGTGGCAGAGGTGAAGTAATTGGCAGAAACACAGGTGGAAATTACACTGGTAAACACAAGACCTCAGTTTATGGTGACATCTTTACATGTCATTGTCATTTACCTGGACCTGTAATGTTAACCTTGCTGTGGTGATTTCGAAGTAGCATTATTATTCCTGTGAGGACCCCATCACTAACACCTACATGCAGACCACTTGTCCAATAGTAGTCTAAGACTGTGTGGCTAAGCTGGGATCATGTTTACACCATGGTCCAGTTATCATTGTTTGAGTAGTCTAAGGCAACCTAAACGTAGACTGATTATTATACGCAGTCAAGACCCTCTGGGATTTTTTCAACACTTACGGCAAGAGAGCGCCTGTTGTAAACGCTGTAATTGCGTGAGGTTATTTCAGTGTAGTGTCCTAAAAATAAAAGTCAGAAGTACAGACTGTTTTCTCCATATCTGTAATACCGTTGCAGCGAGAGTGTGCAGTGGGAAACGAATGTTGTTAGCTGGCTATCTGTTTTTTAAAAGGAGAGAAAGTGGCTTAACATATAGGTGTTTTCTTAACATATAGATACTTTATTAACATAGGTGTTTTCTTAACATATAGTTGTTTTCTTAACATATAGGTGATTTATTAACATATAGGTGTTTTCTTAACATATAGGTGCTTTATTAACATATAGGTGTTTTCTTAACATAGGTGTTTTCTTAACATATAGGTGCTTTATTAACATATAGGTGTTTTCTTAACATAGGTGTTTTCTTAACATATAGGTGCTTTATTAACATATAGGTGTTTTCTTAACATAGGTGTTTTCTAAACACCTACAGGGTTGCCAACTCTCACGCATTGAGCGTGAGACACGCATTTGACTGTCTTCACACGCCACACATCCGATTTCTCATGCTGAAAAAAAATCTAGTTTATATATCTCTGATCTACGCCCCCCACCCCACTCCAAGTGATCTTAAAATGTTGGCAACCCTGCATCTAGGTATTTTCTAAACATATAGGTGTTTTCTTAACATAGGTGTTTTCTTAACATAGGTGTTTTCTAAACATATAGGTGTTTTCTTAACATATAGGTGCTTTATTAACAGGTGTTTTCTTAACATAGGTGTTTTCTAAACATATAGATGTTTATTAACATAGGTGTTTTCTTAACAGGTGTTTTCTTAACATAGGTGTTTTCTAAACATATAGGGGTTTTCTTAACATAGGTGTTTTCTAAACAGGTGTTTTCTTAACAGGTGGTTTCTTAACATAGGTGTTTTTTAACATAGGTGTTTTCTTAACAGCTGTTTTCTAAACATCTAGGTGTTTTCTAAACATATAGTTGTTTTCTTAACATAGGTGTTTTCTAAACATATAGGTGTTTTCTAAACATCTAGGTGTTTTCTTAACGTAGGTGTTTTCTAAACATATAGGTGTTTATTAACATAGGTGTTTTCTAAACAGGTGGTTTCTTAACATAGGTGTTTTTTAACATAGGTGTTTTCTAAACATATAGGTGTTTTCTTAACATATAGGTGCTTTATTAACATGTGTTTTCTTAACATAGGTGTTTTCTAAACATATAGATGTTTATTAACATAGGTGTTTTCTTAACAGGTGTTTTCTTAACATAGGTGTTTTCTAAACAAATAGGTGTTTTTTTATGGAAGACTTCATATAAAGATTTAGGTTGAGTTTAGTTCAATCCAGATTAATTAAAATTGGAGCCTTGAATTTTAGTTTTTTTGGTTTTTATTTACATCGATAGCATTTGGCAGGTACTCTTATCTACGTCCATATATTCATCAGAATGAGTGCTCCCAGAACCCATTACACTCGTGTTGCACCTTGCTCTACTTGCCCTAGTAGGTGAGATACAGCACAGGGTTCAGGAAATATCAGACTTGAAAATGCAGAGCAAAAAAATAATAAAAAACCATAGGCAGTGGAACAACATTCACCCACCTCCCACTCTATTAGAAGTGTTTATCTATTAGAAACACCTTGTAGGACTTCAGCCAATCTGCTGCCTGCACAATTTGTATTAGCCATCCTCATCATCAGTAACCACAGGACTGCTGGATATTCTAAGGGGGCAAACCACCATCAGCCCTGCAGTGACACACAAGTATAAAGTCTCGTGCAAAACAGCCGGGCCTGATGCATTCATCCTAGTGCAACACCCACTACCATGTCGGGGTCACCGCTGTGCTGAAAATGGCCTGCCACCCAAATAAATCTGGCCAGCAGTGGTGCTGTGCTCCAAAACTGACTGTAAATGAATGGTATAGAGTGTATCAAATGGGACTACAGTATGTTAATTGTCCACTGAAGACATTCCTGTTAGTCAGGAGTACAGGGTAGAGTGGCCCCAGTAGATTTGTGGAGCGTTTTTAACAAAATAGATGGTAATTCACATGCCTGTATGTTTCAGAGCAGCCATGCCACGTCAAGTTCATGTTTAGCAAAGAGTGGCAAAGTCATAGAACACACACTAAAGCAATATGAAGCGTTCCTATTTTCATGGGTTGTGCTATTAGAGATAAGGGAAATTTATAGAAAATCAGCCGTCAAATGGATCCTGGTCAAATCCTTCTTGACAAATGCAATTAAAATGACCACTGAGCCTTCGAGGTAAGAATCGTGGTTCTCTCACCAGAGGCGACACACAAGCAAAGGTCCTTCCACAAGCCGTTATGACACTGTCATCAAAGCAGAGTTTAATCATGATCCCTTTCTTTCTGGGGCTGCACCCTAATGATAACATGCGTGATTGTATCTTAAGGGCGCGGACAAGGCAGAAAGCCATTATATTTTAAAGCTGTTTATATTTAATATTTTAATATAAATAAGTACAGGCATGTATTTAAATGTATTTGTTCCTACAGTGACAACATATGATGACAGAAGAAATATGGAAAAAATGTAAAGTAGACAATGTATCATGTGACATCACGAATATGAATAGCACCATTAAGATAACTATTTGGGACATACTGTATACTGTTTGTGCAATCATTCTTTTCTCTCACAATAGGAGTAATTATGGTAGCTGGTCTGGTGGTGGTTGCTCTGTCTGTGCACACGTGTAGCGTGTGTATCAGAAGTCTAATGCTAATCAAGACTGACGAACGGAGCGCAATTATGCCTTTTTGATGCGTGCGCTTGGCTTAATGGTGCCTTTGTTTCAAAAAGGGGGTCGGTCGCTCGGTCGTTAGGCACAGCTGGGGAAGGAGCGTCGGAGAAATTACCGTCAGGATTCATCATTCAAAGAGTTTCCTGAGAAATAGTTCCGGAAGTTCAGATGTGCGCATGTATTCACACCATTCCCACATGCTCCCACGCCATTCAGATGAGCTGCATGATAATAAACAGCAGGAAGCTCTCTCTCTCACACACACACACACACACACAGACACAGCATGTAGTGATGATGTACTGTAGATTTTTTACTTCATTGCAGTGTCTTTGAGAAGTGAATAACAGCTATGGCGTAAGACAGCACCAACACGCACGATAGTAGAACCCCTTACCACGTTTTCACCCACTGAGATGCACTCAGAGAGAGAAAGAGAGATGTTGTTTTCATCTGCAGCTATTTGGTAGTTAAATTTGAAAATACGACAAGCAAGGTAGAGGAAATGAGTCATAAAAATACATATACAAAATATATCTAATACATATTGCACTTCCTTTGACTCTCGGAGAAGACATTTTAGACATTTACAATACAGCTATTCTGGAAGGCTGAAAATAACCAAAGGTTTAGATTTGTGGCTTACAATCAAGGCAATTGTAACTGACCTGATAACTGAACATCTGAAGTCCCTGATTGTGGATTCTCTCTGTGTGTGATGCGGTTTAGTTAGGAAGAATATTTGCCACATCTCAAATAGTGAGCTGGCTGAGTCCTGATACATTTCAAACTAGACAATTCAGAGTTTTTTTGTATAGAGATATAATATTTGTATTTATGATGCAATATTTCTAGCTCATAACCAAGCATTCAAGAAGCATAAATCTAAATCTAACCCTTCATCCACTCACCTTAATATTGTGACATTGTGACTTCTACCTCAACATTATGATAAATCCGCCCATCCGTCCCTAAAGAACGTGGAATCTCTCTGCATTGATTTCATCATCAGTGAAATGGCATTTTCTGACACATTGGTTGTTAGGACACAGAGGTTTAGGTTTCTTAATATTTATTTTGAAGATATTTATATTACATGAGCTTGCCGTGCTGTGGTGGGGACGGCAGTCAAACAGCGTAAGGGTGTGGACGATGGCACTCTACAGTTCTGGACGACCTGACTCCTTCTTTCACCTCCAACAGTGTGCTTTCACACCTGATGTGATTATGCTCAGCACAGTCAACGACACTGGGAGAGGGAGAGAGAGAGAAAGGGGGAGGGGGGGAGTTTGAGAGAGAGCACGTAAAGAAGAGAGAGAGAGAGAGAGAGAGAGAATTACATTTGAAAGCTGGTGCTGAAAGGCTTGATATTCTGGACCTGGAGCATTTTGCCTTTTTTTTTTTACTTTGAATTCAGCTCGACTCACGATACATCAGTGTACATTAAAACATGGCAGGCATCAAAGATACATGTAGACTATCCAAACCCAAAATGAGCCTTCTTCACATGGGTCTGCTCGGAGCACCACAGAAACCAAACGTGTGGACCTAGAGTGCGCCAGGGAGAATTATGGGGCTTACTCATTTGAAGTGAGGATGAGTAAAATGCTTTTATATGCTTCCAGTCTGCAGTGCCTGGCATTGAGAGAGGTGGTGAGAGGTACCTACATCACCCACCTACATCACCCAGTGTGTGTGGCATCACGTCCCAGAGAAAGAACAACCTCTCATTTCCTACACTCATACACACACACTCCCACAACCTTTGTACTGTACGAACAACCCCACGCATGGGAGTGTAACAGATTACCCGCTACAGATAAAAATGTCCAAAAGCCAATATAATTTAGTCTGCCAATTCATTTCAGTGCTTCTTAAGTTATGGGAACAGTGTATGAAAATATGGAGACCATCGTCTTGGCAGCAGAGACTGCTTCTGTCCATATGTTAATTTGATGGCAAAGGTGTTTGGAGCCAGAACCCAAGAGTGAGAATGGAACGGTGGATGTGATGTGTAAATCACCAGCTGAACACACACACACACACACACACACACACACACACACATCCTGGTAACCCCCGGATGTCTCCGCCTCTTCCCGGCTCTCGTGTCCTATGCATAATGACATGCTTGACAATGTTCTAGTGGTCCGGGACGTCTTCTTTTATGGGCCTGCCAAAGAGCATACCAATATCATCAGTATCAATTGTGCACTTGCTGTTTTTTCCTCGTGACATTGTTTATTGTGGAGTGACAGCTCCACTTAAGTGCATTACATTTCTCTGGTAGTGCAGGCCGCTGCTTTGCCGGCCCTGATATGACAGGATGCATTATTACCCGTGATGGCTGTCTGCATTGCGTCACACACGCGATCGTGCAGCAAGCGCTATCTGAATCTGCACCGGTCTCCACCGTTCGGTCTGCACGGAGAAAAGCACGGCCATTACCTTGAAAAAAAAGGCTCTTCAGACGCGTGGGGGGGCTGTGGATGACTGTGGGTGCAGCGCGAGGATGATAACGTCACGGTGCTCCCGTTTAATACAGGTCGCGTGTGGAATGCACAAGAAGACTGGGAAGACGTTGTCAGCATCTCATCTGCATGGTGATCTTACCCTAAGCTCCCACGTGGGGAGATGGTGTGGGTGGATATGGTAGGAGATCCCTGTGAGTGATCGATGGCGCTCTCTTCTAATTAACATTTGTCAGAGTCAACTTCAGAGGAAACCCCCGCGCCCTGGGTCCTGACCTGCGGGATCGTTGGACATCCCGCGACTACAGCCGATAAGGAGGAAAGTGCACGTTGCCTCGCAAGAGGGAGTTAATCAGCTCAGCGGCTGCACATGCTGGGGTAGCGCGAATCAATCCACAACTGTCGAGCAGTGACGCACCTGTCCAGAAGCACGCCAGCGTTTCATAGCCGTCTCACACACTTTTGCTTACCTACTCAGACCTGTAGCTCATGCGCACCAAACAAACACACAAACACGTGTGCGCACCCACACACACGCGCACACACACACACTCTACACGTCTTTTTTTTTATTTCTCCTTGCATGTTCTCAGAGCACACGGTGTCCTCGTGGAAGATGCTTTTCTCGAGCCCGAGTGCAGTAATGCTGTTTACCAAAACCCGCTCAAGTGTTCAAGGTCGCCGGATTCGTTGAGCTTCCGGGATGATGCAGACCCTCTTCTCCCCCTGGGGGCAGCATTTCATAGGACGGCATCCGCCTTCTTGCAGTGCTTATAAAAGCCAGGATGAAAGGGCGGAGAGCGCCTGTGAGCCGAGGCCACAGCAGCCCTCCAGCTACAATAATAGTCTGGCAGGCTTTCAGGGGGAGCTGAGCGGGGTTGGCGTAACCTTTCTTTTTGACCTGCTCTTTGTTAGGGCATTTAGCAAGCTGACTCAACTTAGGAACATCACTTGCTTGAAAACATTGACGAAATGAGCCTTATATACACTACCTGTCCAATGTTTGGACACAGCTGACTGAATGTATGTTCTTTATAGTCTTAAAAGCATTTTTAGCTAATGGTTTATGCTTACGTTTGCTTCTAGATAAATATAAATGGCTAATATCGATGGCCTATATATGATTACTTTCCAAAAAATGTATACAGTAACTTAAAATAATAATAATGATATTTAAATGTCCTCATCCTACAAGTGCTCAGTGTACATGAGAATGTGTTCAGGGCATCATAGGTGGAATGGGCGTTTCTGAAGAACTTTACCATCTTCAGCCAACTATTAAAACATCTGTTTTGGTTTAACATAGCATAGTCGTGTTATTTCAATTTTTTTTTTCTAAAATATAGAAACTATGAAAAAATACATAAAATTGATGTGTCCAAAGTTTTGACCGGTAGTGTAGATGGGACAGCCGGCCGGACAGACGGATGCACGCACGGACGGATCGATCGATCAATCCTGGGAAAATGAGCCATTATTTGATGAGCAGTAATTCAGACACGAGACAGCTGCCTGGACATGATTGGGGAAAAATAATAAATATGGTGGCTCTCTTTTTTAGAGTGGCCCTTGGTAAATATTCAAATATTTCAGGCCCGGCAGTTGGTGGCTATGAGTGAGTAAGAGCAGCAGCTGGCGCCTGGCGGGCGACCGGACCGAAGGATGCTCCCTGCTCCCCTCTCCCCGGCCCCCGGCCCCCGGCCCCCACTCCCCGGGGTCCACCGACAGATGGAGAGGACAGGCGACCCATCACCGAGCAGATCGAGAGGAGCACTCAGGTCCAGCACTGCAGCCGGGACGAGGGCCGAGGCCGGATCAGCACCACTCACATAGGGGCCCGGATCACTGGCAGACAGAGCAAAGCATCCTACGGCCTCATGGTCTCTATAGGGGAAGGAAATAATTAAAAAAACAAACATAGAATCGCATATAAAAACATTTTGGCAAGTGGAACATTGAAATTCTTATTGGTCACTTCACACTGGTCTTCCACTAAGACTGTACATCATACTACAATGCTGTATAGTGTAAATGTAAGAACAGATATATACTACATAACTATATGATGTATACAAACTATCTACATGTACTGAAGCTTCTTCTAAGAACAAGACTGTCTGGGGTCTCATTATTCACTCTTTCAACTGCGTACCTTTCATATTAATGTGATTGTAGTTATTGAATAATTCACAGTACGTACTGGATAATATGCTTTAAAAAGTAATAACTAAATAATAAACGTGGAGTTGAAGAGGTTAATAAAATGTCTGACGTTTGCTATTCTCCTTGCAGAGGGACACACAAGCCCTGTGGTGGAACCTCAATTAGGACGATTAAAAATGACAAAGTCATAAAGCAACATTGTTCCAAGTAGTCACAAAAGCAGGATGAAGGGTCCTCGTGCGGCCGTGGCATTGATCTTGCGGCTGGCGTGCGGGAGAGAGGAGGACGGTGTGTGGCAGGAGAGCAAAGGAGGATTGATTTAGCCTGATGAGTGCTTAATTAAGGAGAGGCTTCTTCCATACAAGAGCCGGATCTCCTGCCCTGCCAGGCTGAATTACCCTCCCTCTGTTCATCCGTACTTTCTCCGACAGATAGCGCGCGAGAGAGTTTAGCGCTGATTAAATCGACTGGATGAAGGCTAATATAGGCTCGCCGTTACAGAAAAAATGTAAGGAATGATTGTTAACAAGGGAGGGAGGGGCGGGCGGCCTTGGAGACGGCGCCGTGGGTCTGGCCACGAGAGAGCAGTGCGCACGAGCGCATGATCGATGCGCGAGCTGTAGGCGGCTCCCCGGGGGGGGGGGGGGGGGGGGGGGGGGGCGCGAGCCGGAGCTATGCACCACCTCGGCACCGCCTGCAAGAAGATGAAGCCAACCTCGTCTACAAGGACAGCGCGGTACTGCGCAGGGGGGGCGTACATGGAACAAACAAGCCATGATTGAGCTGGCGAGGGAGAGAGAGAGAGAGAGAGAGAGAGAGAGAGAGAGAGAGAGAGAGAGAGAGAGAGAGAATGAGAGATCTCACACCGCAGCAGACAGAGGAGCTGCGAGCATTGTGGATCAGGCAGGATCATTGTGGACTGCTGGGCTGAAGTAATCACCTGATCTTGGAGAGACTGTAAATGGAATAACAACCTTCTCCAGTGTGCCCCAGGAGGGCATGTGTCCCATGTACACACTGCTGCGTACACAGTACTGCAGGTGTATCAGCCCTTCTGCACAATTTCTTTGACAATATCCAGCTGGAGAGCCAGGCCAGTAGGAAACAGCTACCACGCAGCAACGCAGGTGCTGATTCAAAGACCATCATTACATATATCATTAGAAATTGTGAATATACAAATACAGGTGAACTCTGAAGTGTGATGCTTCAAGTGCAATTGGAGAACGAGTGGACAAGAAACTGAGAGGAAATATCTTGGGAGTGTAACCAAAATGCTGCCGGACACTAAACAATTCAGAGAGAGGGTTGTGTGCGTTCTTGCTGTCTCTACTGTCATTTCCTAATCAATTCAGCTCAGAATCCTGAATAACCACATTACCATAGCATTTTCAGTCACGCCCTGCATTGGGTCAAGAATTGAAATCCACTGCGGCATTGTCTGATGGAAACCTCTTTTTGAAAAAAGTCTTCTTTTTTGGAAAGTTTTCTCTTTTTTGTGGGATTCTTGAATTAACTTTGGAGTACAAGAAGACTCAAAATAAAACCACTACTTCTGTCAGGCTTTGTGCACGACCACTGAATGAGTCATGTGAGGGTTGCTGATTTCTTAGAGGTGTCTTGAGGTACTTTGGGGGGGGGGGTTGGGGGGGTTGGTTATTTGAGTCTTATTACACTTACTTATGACATTTATTCCTACATGACATTTGGAATCATCACACGTTCCTTCAAGGTACATTATTTGACTACTGTTAGGGTAAGAATAACCTTTTACACTCCGCTATCATGATAAATTCATACTAAAACCTAAAAACAAAAATTACTGTAGCTGTACTATCATGTAAATCACTTATAATTTACTGTACAGTTCTGCTTTCGAACTTTCTTGAGTTAACTGTACTGTAACTGTACTGTAACTGTACTGTAACTGTACTGTAACTGTACTGTTACAGCGTTTCTAATGCAAACACAACTGATATAAACCACATTTCTTTAGCACAGACGTAACACTGTAAATTATATCTTCACCTTACTATTCCTTTAAGATTGGTACAATTTGCAGTGCATCCACTTATCTTTTGTTCATACCTTGTCGACGCTGATGAAAGGGGAGTTGTGTCAGTTGAAGAGACAAGATCAACATCAAACATCACTGTTTAGAATCAAAAGTCACATAAAAAAGGTAAGGGAATCCAACCAATCTCCAATGACTACCGTGTTTGATGTTTCGTAGAAAATCCCTATATGATACGGGCAAAAGATAAATAGAGGATCAGGGTCACAAAAAGAAAAGAGAAAAGAATGAAAAAGCATGCACAGTTAAAGCTGACAGGCAAATCCCAGTAAGCCTGAACCACAACAGTGTTGATATAGGAAATAAGATGGATGAAAAGGCAGATCTATTATCCTAAGCTCTCTTTGAAATCTCCTTCTCTGTCAATGAATCTGGCTCCCCATAGAGCCGATGAAGCCCCTACTCTTCCTCGGGGATTTGCCCCAACAGAAAAACACCTTGAGCTGCTCCTGGGCTGTTATCCTGAATATATCTGAGGCAAGGCCTGCCTTCCAAATCTTTGTGTTCTAGCAATCCACACACACAGAGCAATGAAGCATTTAGTCTCTGAAATAATTATATAAAAAAGTTACAAGTGATTACAATAGAATTTAAAGAGGATTATTTAACATTCCGTAAACTATAGTAACAGGCGTTTGACATGAGTCAGGCCACTAGATTTGGTCTACCCAAAATACCTTGCTGCTGAGTGAAGAAGAAAACGGCAGTGTTTTCTGTATTGGGCCACTTCACCCGGGCCTGACCTTGGGTCTTTCAAGTGGTTAATGTGCTTTGACCAACAGAGGAAAGAGCCAGCACTCTGGCATGACAGCTAGAACCCAGCTTTACCCTGGTGAGTAATGGTATCCATCACACTACCCTCTACTTCAGTGATGGCCTGTGTCAGAGTATAGTTTATTAAATTCATCCTACAACTCCATTCGAGTCTCCAGTGTGACAGAAGACTTTGTCGACCGGCTTGGATCCAGAGGAAATGCTGGTGTTTTGCACTCTGCCGTTGCCAACTGGGGGACCTGCTGAGAAATCACACTCAGTGGTTCCAGCACATTTCAGCCACCCTTCAAGAGCTGACTGCTGCCTTCACACAGGCCTGTGCAAAGGTCTCCAACGCAGGATGACATACGATTTCTTGCATTCCCCAAAATGAGTGAAGATTGTCACCTATGGAGTTCTCCATCATGGCAATTGATTGAATTGATTGAATGTCAAGTATTTAATCACTCCATTTTAGGTAAAGAACTATAGGAGTTTCTGTTGTGTTTAAACCGGGCAGTGACACAGACTGCTAAAATGTCCTGCATCCTAGCAATCGAGAACATCTGGAATGAATCTACAATAACGTCTGCGCACTGCTGTGGTCTCGCCGGGTGTCTGTAATCTGAGTCGGCGTGTCGGGATGACCGACTTCCTTGTCCCAGTTTGTTCTCCATCCTCACAGATGAACATCTTCAGGCTCCCAGGTGAGCTCCATCTGCATTTTGTCACATGTAATTATAGAAGATGCAGTGGCATCACAGGTAAATACCGCTACACTCTCACATTCATTCCCTCTGCTCTCGAGATCAGTGGGGTCAAGGTTTTTACTGGATTGGATCTGAGAAGCACTTGAAGACCTCATTCATATCTGAGAGCAGGTCTAATGGAAGCTGCCTTCATCACTGTGTGAGGACATTATGAGTGGTGGGTTATGAGCTACAGCCTGGGCAGCGATCCTTCTGTTGTTCAGGGCTTTCTCGGGTTGGTACTGATAGACATGCCGCTCCATTATGTGACCGCTTACATTGACGATATTCTGATTTCTCCTCGTCTGAAGCCACGCACATTAAAACGGCTGCAGTGTCTTATTTCACCTGCTTTCCCTGAATTCCCTCTTCCTTTTTGGATATATATTCTTGGTATGACTAGGGTGGAGACGAACCCCAAAAAGGTTCAGGCTGTTCAGGCTCCAATAGGCCCCCTAGTCATATAACATAAAAACGGTAGAATTCATTTTCCTTTTTTTTTGGCTTTTCCCGTTTCGACTGACGTTTTATTCTTCAGTAATGCCGTTGCCATTGCGTCTCCGGCGGCCTCCCAATGGGCAGCCATGAAGGCTGATGTGGAAGAGCTTCTAGGACTGCAGAACTTCAGGCCTATATTTATACGATTGCTGCGATCCTCAAGCACTTGGAACTTTCTCATTCCTTTGTAGTAGGGGCGGACGTGCACTTCTATGGCATCCCTGAGAGGCTCTACCTTTGTGGGTTTTACTCAGGGAAATTCAAACCATCAGTGAAAACCATGACATGGAGCACTGAGAGTTCCTGGTCATGAAGGAAGTGCTTGAAGAGCAAAGGTCCTTCTTCTTCTTCATCCTCACGAATCACTGCAATGTCAAGCATGTTTCCAGAGCAGTCAAAAGGCTTAACCCTGGTTAGGCTTAATGGACCCCATTCATGTAGTTCCAGGGTTTGGATTACTTATTTCAAGAACACTAAAGCTGATGCACTCAATAGCCAGTTTGAGCACAAACCAGACAGACGCGAGAAAAATAAGTTTCTCCTGCCCACATGTTCACTTCCATTTGATGGAAATTCCGGAAGCATATACAGTCAGCTCAGAGAGGGAGCCCAGCTCCCCCTCAAGGTTCACCCAGCAGGGTCTACATCCATGCTGAAAAGCACAAGACGCCAATACAGTGGGTCCAGATCTCAGACAGCATTCTGTGCAACCTGTAGCAAGTTTTATAGACGGAGATGTAGCCATCTATGCACAACTTTGGCATTTCTGCTCACAATCACAATACCCAGACATCCCTTATTAGCTGGTTAAACGTTTTGACTTTTTAAAAATATATATGACTATCCTGGTCATCCTAGTCAGCTTATTTAAAACACTTTCCTAGTGCAGCAAGTATCCTTGGGATTAGCTGGGTCTTTTACCCAAGTGCGATTAAAGCTGTCAAATTATAGCCACGGTTACAATTATGCATTTATCTGTCAAGCGAAGTGTGAACGTCCTTTGCATACTCTCTATCCCCTTACACCTCAGACCTGGAACAAACCCTGCATGACAACACACTGGCCTTGAAACGTTTCACCACAGCAAGACGCTTTAATGTGTGCAAATAACGGCTCACTTTTGGCTCACACAAGAGATGAAATAATGGAAGAAGAATATTAATAAGCACTCATCTGGTTTTGCTGTAAAAAAAAAAAAAAGACTGAGATAACCTAAAAAAAAAAAAAAAAAAAAAAAAACAGGAAAAAATCTAATCCTGTAATAATCATGTTAATGACAAACACCTGAGAATATTTACTTGCATACAATTTTTTTTTGAATACATTAAAACTTACCATATCAAGTTAATTACAGTTTATGGAAATCAGATGCATATAATAATAATAATAATAATGAATATTAAGAACAGTCAACTATTAGTCTCATTTTCCATTTCTTTTTACTGTCACACAGCCACAAATGGAGCCAAGATACGCTTATTGAAAACATTTTATTACACAGAAAGTCATTAGAATGTAAATGTGTTAAGATTCATTTCAGTTTGACCTTTTCCTTTCTACAATCCCCCAAAACATAAATATTTAACATTTATAATTTTTTGATCCAACATTCAAAGCTGTAAATTTGTTATAGCTACACTGTTAAAAACACAATATGTACAATAGACAATAGTATTTGGCATACTTACAACAATGTCATTATCATAATTTACAATATCTCAAGTACTGATTTTTGTGAATATGATCATTCAAAACTGAACAAGTCTGGATTTGTAATTTACAAAAAGGTATATAATACTCAATTTTCAGTAATTAAAAGAGACAGAATCATAGCGTTGAGTGAGGTGATCAGTATTTTTTCACTAAATGTTTACAAAACAACATCTGGGCATCTGTTGCATTTTCTAGCAAAACATCATTTGAAGGACACAATGAGGCTTTGATAGCGCACGATTTCGTTTACATTGCCAATACAGACGGTATAGAGGACATACTGCTAGATAAAAGTCGATCTCAGCCCATGGTTCAGAGCATGTATGTGAATATTTGTGCATTGCAAATAAAAATATATAAGGTCAATTCATCACCACTGTTAAGTAGGGCTGTGACAATATTAAATGTACAGTACTGTACTTGTGCAATGACACATGAAGAAATAAGAGCTGAACAAACTGAATCTAAATTACCTGGTAAATTTCAGCAACACTCAACAAATTAAACCGAAACTGAAAAAAGCTATATATGAACATATTAGTGCATTTTTTAAAATTGATGATTTAATTACGTACAAAATAGTCATGTGTTATTAATGAATATATTGTGTGTTTTAACAGTAGGACTAGATGATTGGTTACACCCTCACTATGTTGTACTGTGTTCAGTCCTTTCAATTAGCCAATCATTTCTACTGAAGATGGCATGTGACAACACAGGCATATGTGAGAGACACTTCTGAATGGCAGACTGGCATCTAAACAGGAAGAGCCTTTCTGTAATGGCCCCAGGAGCTTCAGAACGATAATAATAATTAAAAAAAAAGATTCACAGTCACCGTCTTCGTATTTTATTAGGCAAGTTTCTGCCCTGCTTCTTTGGCTCCTCTCCCTGTATATTCCTCATGTGGGGTAACACGGGACCCAGCCTGTCAGCCTGTAGGTAGTTATGCTGCTCACTAACGCGTTTGTGCTTCTTGACTGACTCTCAGAAAACCAACTGCAAAACAATGGCACACAAAATCTGCCGATAGAAACCCAATACGTTTTTAATAAGTCGTACAGTGCAAATACGTGGTGCCTGGTGACGTGTTTTTTTGCGTCTTTCTTCAGCGTCACCAGGGTCGGGATATTCAGTTGCGCGGAGCACTCGCGTTTCCTTTGGCACCAGACTTGGCAAAATAACCCAAGGATTTATCAGCAGGGACAGGTTGGAGTTGGGAATTGTCATCCATCAGAACCAAGCAGACAAATGCTGAGTTCAACCCAGACACTGGTTCCAGCACCGAACAGCATCCTGCCAGTCATGGAAACCGTGAAGCTCTGAAACACCGATACCAGCCAAGCAAGCGATGGGTTACTACGGTAACAGATGAATGGCAGGTAAGACCGCAGTACAGAGGGAGGTTGACGTTTGTGAACAGATTTTAATTAGTTGTTCTCACTGGCCAATAAAAAGAGGACGGTGGCCTCTGACATCATAATGACCTGCCGTAAAACACTCCTGCGGTTGGATGAGAGAACGGGGGCACCTTAAAAGCAGCATCCATCTCTGTGAAATGACGAACTGCATGACATCCAAGTGGCCATTATCCAGTGGCTACACGAATACAGGAATTGTGGCGACTAGCACCTTTAAGTCATTAAAAAAAAAAAGTACAATGTACTTAAAAACGTGCAATATCCATCGATACAAGACTCTGTTTTCAATACTTAAGGCAAAACGTAAGTCTCATATCAATATTTACACTTAATGGAATTGAAAGATCTACCCATCACGCTAATAAAATGCCCTGGAACTCAAGAGTGAACGTGTACATATTTCGACACAGCAACCTTCCATTCTCAAACGTAAAAGTGCAGACAGAAGCAGTCATACCCCTGCGTTGTCCCTCCTCCACTGTCAAACTGGAAGTTTGGGTTTACGGGCTCAATTGGAGAGAGAGGGTGAGAAAGTGCACGTGGTCGGGGTGCGGGTTGCACCCAGCAGCACTAGAGCTGAGAGACTTTCCTGGGGAGAGGTCTAGGCCGAGGGAGCTGCTCGACCCGCCGCAGATCCGTCTCCGGCCTGCCGACGCGGAGCTGGTGGGGCTTGGGCGGGATGGGCGGGGCATCCATGCTGGGCGGGGGGATGGAGAAGCCGTGGGGCGGCGGCAGGGGCCGCCGGGGGTTGTTGCGCTCGTAGACGCTGTAAGGAGGCGGGGTCTTGTTCTCGCGACGAAAAAGCTCGTCCGAGCCGCTGGAGGCGGAGTTAGGGAGGGCGTGGTCGGCAGGCGGGGCCTCGGTGCCCGAGGCCTCGGAGACACTGCAGCGGCTGAGAGAGGAGATGCCACTGCTGTAGCTACCAGACAGAACAGGAGAGTTGGGCACAAGACCTGCAGGGTGGCACTCGGTGGGCGAGGGTGTAAAGGGGGGAGCAATCGTCTGAAAACACACACACACACACACACACACACACCAACAAAGGTTTCTGGACTGTACACTTTAGATAAAAGCCAGAGCAGCATAGCATTTGTGAAAAAAAATGTATAACACTTGATATAATCCTACCCTGCACAAGGCTTAATACATTTACCACACCTAGACCCTTCCAACAATCTAACAAGTTTTATATGACTACTCAAGGATTTCATTTACATTATAGTCAAATGTTATTCACTCAACAGGATCCAAGTTGCGTAGAACGGTATGTCTGCGGGGTTGAGCGCGCATAAAATATAACAATTTTCTGTACAAATATACTACTGTTGTGATATTATTTTAATCGCAACTTGTATTTCTCTTCCCGTTCTGAAGAATAGTGGAACATTCAGAATAGCAGAGGACTTGAATCACAAGAGAAATCCACGGTGCCGAATTGTCAGTGTGACTGCGGGTACAGTTGGATGTGTTGAGGTAAGGACTTCACCGTTTATTGAGCTAGTTTAAATATGGATATTTTTCTCACCCACACACTTATGGGTGGCCATAAGAATGGATATTTAGGAATTAAATGTGCTGCACGAACCGCACAATTAGAAAGAAATGTTGCCCAATTCTTAAATGCAGCTCAGGGGTTTAGTGCGTACACTTACAACATGTTAAAAGCTTCTGTGTCTTTCGAAGTCTACAGTGCGTGAACTGACAGCTCAGAGTAACCTGCCAATCAGTGTTAAAGCATGTACTGTGTGTGTGTGTGTGTGTGTGTGTGTGTGTGTGTGTGTGTGTGTGGGGGGGGGGGGGGGGGTTGATGGGCACAGATAGCTGCCCATCAAACTCCAGGAGGCTGCATACAAATATGGCATTTATTATGTAAAAGTTATTTTCTGCAAAAATGTATATTAAATGCTTCCAGCTGTCCATAGGTGAAAATTAAGTAACAGATGAAGAACACCAAAAAAAGACTGACATCACACACACACACACACCCACACACACACACACACACACACACACACTACACACACACACCACACCAGTCAGTGTTGCCAGGAGCAGGGGCATTACAACGTAGTTCTCATATGTATGGCAGACTATGAGATACAGTCATAGAACATAATAAAGTGATCACTGATCACATGTTCAGTGGCATCCGTAATATAACCGTCCATACGGCACGGAAGGCCGTTTTATTGGACCTCTGATGTACTGTTAGCTTTCCACACACTTTTAAAGGTAAAAGACAGTAAATGAATGATCAGAGAGCATCTGACTAGAAGAAAGCCTGCTCTGAAATCAATATGCACTGCCAGATGGGAACATGAGAAAGGAGAAAAGGCATAATTACTGACTCTGGATCAGTCTGATCAGGATGAGTTAGAGCATCGGGAACAAAAAACTGTGATTAGGCTGAGAAGCAAAGGATTGCACTGGCTTACAGGTTCCTCTGGGCCCCTCAGAACATGCCGATGATCCTATACACACAATGCTAACTGGATCCCTGTTCTCACAGGCCAAGGGAAAAGTTGAATAAGAATGCATTAAATAACCAGATCAGGCTTATTTTTAGAGTTTAGATACATTTTAACAATTAGGATGCCTGAAGCTGAGGCAGAGAGTGAGAGAGAGAGAGTGAGTGAGTGAGTGAGTGAGTGAGTGAGTGAGTGAGTGAGTGAGAGAGAGAGAGAGAGAGAGAGAGAGAGAGGGGGGGGGGGGGGGGGGCACAAAGGCCTACCGGAGTGGTGCATTTAACTTGTATGAGTGTGTCTGACGGGTAGCACTCAAACACACATTTTGAGTATTTGTTCATTTGCTTAGATCATGGAGTGGGTGATGTGCAACGCTTAGTAGATCATGTGGTCTGCACCGTCTCTGTATGCAGACGCCAGTGTGAGGAGAGGTGGAGCGTGAGTGGACCACTGATCTCCTCAGATCATCCACACGTCTCAGGCCACCGTGCATCACGCTCCAGCCTCCTCACAGGCCGGGTCCGCCCAGGCCGGCTCCGCCCAGGCCGGGTCAGCTACCACGAGGTCAGCGGGACAGGAAGGCGCTCCTACCTTCTGTGGTGAACGTAGCGCCGCTGTTGTGGACTGCGCTGTCAGGTTCTTAGCAGGAGACCCTGTTCAAAGAGGCAGAAAATGATCACAGGAGTGTCAGACATTCTTCACCGTCTGGCGTGAGGGTTTGAGACAGTTAAATCTAGCCGGCGGCCGCAGCGCGGAGCGGGGAGACGTATCGCCGCACGCCGGAGGCCCCCGGGTGAGACGGCTGGCGCGTCTGCCAGCTGTTCGTTTTCATGACAACGGGCTTCATTACAGTCCCCTGGTGTCAACTTCAATGGACAGGAGGACGGATAGACTCT
Organism: Brachyhypopomus gauderio; assembly: GCF_052324685.1. Classification (NCBI taxonomy): domain Eukaryota; kingdom Metazoa; phylum Chordata; class Actinopteri; order Gymnotiformes; family Hypopomidae; genus Brachyhypopomus; species Brachyhypopomus gauderio. The sequence continues at coordinate 3,314,076 of NC_135215.1, forward strand.
AAAAACGTCCACCCTGAAAAACGACGAGGAGAGAGAGGGGGAGAAGGAGAGGGAGGAGGGGAGGAAGAGGGAGGAGGGAAAGAGGCGGGCAGTGAAGCGCGGCCAGCCTCAGCCGGCCAGACGGGGGGGATTAATGAAGCCTGGAGGAAGCATGCAAATTAGACAGCGGCTCACAGAGCAGACTCATCCCCCATGAGAGAGGGTGAGGACCGTGACCCAAGAGAGCAGACTCATCCCCCATGGGAGAGGGTGAGGACCGTGACCCAAGAGAGCAGACTCATCCCCCATGAGAGAGGGTGAGGACCGTGACCCAAGAGAGCAGACTCAGCCCCCAGAGAGAGGGTGAGGACCGTGACCCAAGAGAGCAGGTAGAATCCCAGAGAAACCCACATTCCTGTCCCCACTTTCATGAAACGACGAAATCCACTTAAAGTGCTGGAGAAAAAAAAAAACAAAAACCTGATGGAACAAGAACTGCGGGTTCATGTTTTACGGTTCTGGGTGAACACTTTGCAAGGAGTGGAAACGGCGGGAGGAAACGACGGAGGTTAAGAGGGCTTAGAAAACAGCGGGAGGTCATATCTGCCAGCAGAAGGTCCGAGGGACGGCGTGGGAGACGTGAGCGCTGGCGGTGGGAGGGGTCGCTCACGGTCCCGTCATTACCTGAGTACGGAGGCCTAGGAGGGACAGGGGGACCCAACAGCTTCCCGAACGGCTCGGAGAGTGCGGTGTCAAGACTCCAGCTGCTCGGGGCAGGCTTGACCACTTTGCACACAGACAAAACATGCAGGACCAGTCAGTTTGCTCAGCTCAACACCTCGCCAATGCCACCCAGTCTAGTCAAGCTTCTAGACGTCTAGACGTCTCTCGCGTGGAATCATCACTGGGGCCCGCTTTCCGTTTGGGTGGCACATTCGTGATGGCTTTTCATTTTTAATTCCTTCCCTTCCTCACAATGTTTCCCCCCAAATCCCCCAAACCTTCACTAGGCAATTCAAATGAAGCAATTAAAACTTTCTTTCTTTATTTAATTCAACTAAATGAATTTACCAAGATTCAGAATGTGCAAAACCACGGTCACACTTTGACTGGTGCCCTCAAAAACCACAAACACATACAGTATGCATTCACAAATAAATATTTAGTCTGCTGCTGGAGAAAAGCCATCACCCTGGGGAACCCAGAAGCCGTTTCTGATCCCGGCAGGCAGCACACGCAGATTTCAGCGAGAAGATGAGCGGATGAGATGGTAGCGTCTGAAAAACACCACCCCCCCCCCCCCCCCCTCCCGCATTCCAACGCAGACGAAAGTGGTTCTGCGGTTCTGGGCCAGTCGGTGGGTGGCGGGTGTCGCACGACGAGGACAGCGAGAGGGCCCGGCTTCCGTCTATGCGGCGGGCCAGACGCCTCTCCGAATGTCTGACGGAGCGTCTGACCCCGGCGCGTGCGGGAGCGGACGCACGTGTGCGGAATGCAGCTCACCTTTGTCTAGAGCGGAGATGTTGGGGTCACTGCAGGGCAGAGGGGCGTCTCCTACCGGATGCGTAATGGTCCTCTGGAGAGAAAGCGCACGCATGCTTACACAGGAACTCTTTGGTCGTCTCACCGTTTTTCTCGTCAAGTCTTGCCAGCAAAATTGTCTTTAACTGCGGCAGAAACTGCTATTCAAGCCATTAAAGCTGTGTGTCAGTGCTGCTGACATGACTAGAATATCTGAGGGGGTGGGGGTCTATGTGTTTTTATCGGTGTGTCCACAGGGGATGTATTGTAAACGCAGGCCCGTCGCGATGGGGCAGGCAAACCAGGCAATTGCTTGGGGCCCCAAGCTGGCCTGGGGCCCCCAGACAACAACAGGTTAAGAATTAAATGCAGCGACAAACTGTGTGAGCCCCCCTTTACATTCTCAAAGTCATGAGCAATGACACTGTTCTCAGAATCCCCCTCAAGAGGCCCCTCCCACCAGCTGCTTAAGGCAGGCAGACACTGTCCTGGCAGACAGCCAAGTTTTAGACGCCGGCAAATATGAAACTTAACCATGAAGCGAATTTATACATCAGGAAGCCAAAAGAGAAAACAAAAGAAGAAAGAGGAACACAAAAAAACACAAGACAGTGGTAAGTGATGATTTACACTGGATAAATTAGGCCTACCTGTACAAATGGTGTAATTTAGCAGCAGGTAGGCTAAAAACAATATATACGTCCCGGCTAGTGTTGCCACCTGTCCCGGTTTTCACGTGCCTGTCCCGGTTTTCCCGGGCCATCCCGGTTTGTCCCGGTTTTTCTTCTTTTTAATACTCAGTCCCGGAAAAAATTAGGTTAGTTAAAACCACGATTCAGACTGTTTCTGCAGACTTTAAATCTGTTTTTTCTCGCTGTGTCCATTTTAAACCCCTCCGGTAACATTTTACGTTCGCACCCCCCCCCGCTCAACAACTTACGTTCGCCAACCCCCCCCCCCCCCCCCCCCCCGCTCAACAGATTACACTCGCCACCCTGTGTCAGTATGACAGTGTCCTTGTTTTTTGTCAGACCTAGGTGGCAACCCTAGTCCCGGGTAATCCCATACTTAGGTTGGGGGGGGGGGGGGGGGCGGTTGGTGTCTTTGCTTGGGGCCCCCAAATACCTTGAAACGGCACTGTGTAAACCAATTGTATGGAAAATTGTAGTCTATTAACTACATTATACCAAGTACTGGGAGACATAAAATATACTTACTTATGCATCCAGAGGTTTTTTTTTTTTTTTTTGCAGAATATTGTAATTACAGGTATGGGAACTGGATTTTGGGTGTTAACTTTTGTGTTGTATGTAGGGGTAAAGGCACTGGGGTAAAGAGTGCAGTGTGGGGTAGAGTGGGGTGGGGGTGAGGTGTGGGGTAGAGTGGGGTGGGGTGGGGGTGTGGGGTAGAGTGGGGTGGGGGTGAGGTGTGGGGTAGAGTGGGGTGGGGGTGTGGGGTAGAGTGGGGTGGGGGTGAGGTGTGGGGTAGAGTGGGGTGGGGGTGTGGGGTAGAGTGGGGTGGGGGTGAGGTGTGGGGTAGAGTGGGGTGGGGGTGTGGTGTGCAGGCCTGATAGTTTTCAGGCGCCACGCCGGAATTCCGGCGTACCGACATATACGCGAGAAAAAAAAAGGTTTGCTTAGTGCATGAGTTAAAGTTCTCCGTCACCACGATTTCCGTCATTTTAATTTGGGGGGGGGGGGGGGGGAATCCGTCAAATCATAATAATAAACCACATGCGCGCGCGTGCTATCTGTTTTGAGGATGAAATATGATCCTCTCACTGGCGCTCATCAGCGCTGGATGGATGACGGCGGTGTCATTTGATTGACTTGCGGGTCATCCCGCCTTCTGATTTTCGGACATTACGTAAAAAAGCTACCTCCCTCCTGCCTTAAGTCCAGTTTGTTTTGGTCAGTTTATGTTTTCAACTTGTTTGGTCGTGCCGAAGACATTATTGCTCCCGATTCAATCGACATAATCATCATACAGGTGGTCCACGAGTTACGATTTTCCGTGGTTACTACACATCTCGATAAAGCCTCGTTTGGACCCAAGTGGTTCTGCGTCGTAAACGGAATTTGGTGTTTGGTGTGCGCGGCATCAGGATAGGCCTTTAGCCTTAGTTAAATGAAGCTACGGATAAAGGTATTTGCCAAAAGGCTAGCTTTAGGATAGGATAACTGCGTATAGTACGTTATTTACGTACAGAATGTACGTATGTTCCGATTTACACCGAAAATCGATTTACGACGGATCGACGTCGTAACCCGGGGACCGCCTGTATTTCAGACATCGGAAGAACTTCAGAGGTAGATACAAGATAAATTCAGTATTTTATCTTTATTCTGATGAAGTTTAATTATAAGAAAGTGTTTTTTTTTGAGCCGGTACAGGTGGTCAGACGATCTGGTTCATCATGGCCGCCTTACGGCGTAAGGTGTAATACATGAACAAAAGCACAAAATGTATGTCCTAATAATCAAACACAAAATATTTATTAAATATTTTATATATTAAAACTAACTATAATCATAATACTTGTAATTATTTTAAACTTTATTTGCATAATTCTTTGAGTTGTCTGGTATCCTTTGATTTACTAACAGTAATGAATAAATAATTAATCATGCCTGTTTTTAACATATTGTGTCTAATTGTGTTAACAGAATCTTTAGGTTACAGCATTTTCTCAGAATATTAATAGAAATTTGTTTTTTTTTATTTCACCATAATGAGTTATTTATTAATAATTAATTTAAAGATTAAATTATTAAAAATTTAAAATATGGTACACTTCCACAACACCCCCCCCCCGCTCAAAGAAATGTCAGGCTCAGGAATTTTTCCCACTATCACCCCTGGGTGTGGGGGTAGCGGTGTGGGGTAGAGTGGTGTGGGGGTGTGGTGTGGGGTAGAGTGGTGTGGGGGTGTGGTGTGGGGTAGAGTGGGGTGGGGGTGTGGTGTGGGGTAGCGTGGGGTGGGGGTGTGGGGTACATGTTCTACCTGGGTGGGCTCCAGTGGGTTGGGGAAAACAGCACTACATGGTCTCTCCCTCGGGGACAGGCAAGAGTTCTCCCGGACATGTTTGTGTTTCTCAGACAACTGCGGTGAACCTGAGAACGGTGAAAAGGTGGAGGAGAAGGTGTTAGACAAGCAGACACACACACACACACACACACACACACACACACACACACACACACACACACACACACACACACACACACCTCCATCCTTTTTTCTCCCTCTTACTAAACAGTAAGCAGAGGAACAATATATCGCTCCCACACACACACACACACACACACACACACACACACACACAACACCCGCACCAAGCCCCCACTGAGGTGAGAATTGCACTGCGCTGCTGACAGATGGCTAGTTGGTGGCGAGACAGATTCCTGGACGGCTGGAGAGCCTCTGAGCTAGTCTGCAGGCTACGCTCTCTCCTCCGTCACCGGGGTAACGGACAGCTCTCTCCTGCTCGTGCATCTCGCCATGATAGCCATCAGGCCAGCAGTGCCCATAATTCCTCACAACACATTACGGGCGGGCTACGCCTGACGGAGGTCCCTGTGAAAACAGCCAGCTGGAGGTGGAGAGGCAGGGGAGAGGGGATTGCTGTCTCCCGTAAACGCCCCAGTATATTTCTATATTAAAGGTGAGTATTCACTAGAGAGCATATTGCTGAGAGGCTGAGAGAAGACAGATAAAGAGATGTTTGTGTGCGTAAATGTGTGTGTTCATGTAAGAAGTGTGGATGTGCACGTGTGAGGCTTGTGTGTGTGTGTGTGTGTGTGTGTGTGTGTGTGTGTGTGTGTGTATTCGAAGCCAGGAATGAGTGGCGTGACCTACATAAACGTGCTCTGTAAAAGCCTATAAACATCACCCTGAAGAAACAGCTCCTCACGTCTCCGGGGACACACTGAGGCACTGTCCTCACCTCTGGCGCTGGAGGGGGCGGAGCTTGTCACGTTGGGAGAGGCCGAGTGGTTGGAGCTGAGGCTCGAGGTAGATGGGCTGGGCTGAGGGCAGAGAGGGAGGGGCACAAAAATCACACACCCCCACAATGACTCACAAACAGTCCTCCACACCCCAGGACCAGGGGCTGATGAACAAGGGTCTTGCTTGCAAACAAGGTCTGAGGTGAAAGTTTTTTGTTTTTTTCCCCCTAAAAGACCATACCTGCGAGTAAGACAGAGGGATTGAGAACGAGTGTGAGAGTGAAAGAAAGAGCAACAGAGATGAAAACAGCGTAAGAGCAATTAAGAGACGGATACCAAAAAGAAGAAACAGAAGAGGTGAAGGGGAGATTAGGGGAGTGGATGAAAGAGACTGATTGGGTGGAGAGAGAGTGAGAAAGAGAGAGAGAGACGTAAGAGGAGGTGTAAGAAAGGAAGATGTGGCAGGCTGATACAGACCGAGAGCTTGCCTGAGCCTGTGTGCGTGTGTGTGTGTGAAAGCTGTCAGCTAGGCTTTCCACACTGGGCAGAAGCACTCACCTGCATGTTGAAGACTTCATCGGAGCTCTCTGACTGACCCGTGATGTTGCTTACTTCATTGGAGGCTTGTGACGACAGCGAGGATGAGGAGTAGCGGTTTGCTGCCGGATAGCTGAGCGGACTGTGACGCCCCCCACCACACACACACACACACACACACACACAAAATCAGAATTCACCTACCATATGGCATTTTTATTTAAAGGAAAGCTGTGAAGTAGTAAAACGTGCACATGGGGGGGGCGGCCATCGCGGCTTGGCACTCGATAAAAATTGTGCCAACACACAGTGCTAACACTGACAGGTTTGCAGCTCAATATGTGTAAAAGGACACAAATATGGTGCAATCAACTCCTGGCTCTGCCGTATGTGGTAATCACCAGACTCCCACGCACGGAGACGCCCCGTCCCCACGTCCCCACGACCCCTCTAACTGGCAGAGGCCGTTTAACTGGGGGGGGGGGGGTCTCGACCTCGTGGACACGCACGTCTTGGAGACACTCACCTGTGGCGGGCCACCACTCGACCTCCGTCCGGAAACATTATGTTGGGCACGGAGTTGCGTCCGGTGCGGGGGCTCCCGTTGGTGAAGTGGAGAGGGCTGGCCCGCACATAGGCAGGAAACTCCTGCCCCACAGGAAGGACAACCACACAAACGGCGTTCAGTACACGACAGAAGAGATGACCGTAGTGGAGGCTCTTGTGGGAGGTTGCGACTGTTTTGTGAAACCTACCTGGATCCCCAGACTGGACTTCATGAGGTGGAACTGATCCACCAGTTTCTTATGCAGCGGACGCATGTCCTGAGGGACGAACTTGTCGTGGACGGCCAGGCCAAACTCCAATATGTGTGCCTGAGTGAACGAGTGTCCCACAGAGAGAGCAAAACGGTGCAGGTGCCTTAAACTTTATAGGCAATTAGAGCAATCAACTGGCAATGTGTACATAATCAAACAAGCGCTTGGTTGTTTCATTATGCTGTTGACACTCATCGCTGGTTCATTGAGCACATATTGCTTGGATTATAGTATTATGTATTGGGGTTTGGAGCCATAAAGGCAAACCAGAACAGCACCAGTGATGTCAGAAAGAACGCCCACAAAGTTTTCTTAAACCCAATTTCTCTCCCCTCCTTCTATTGTTCACACATGCATAGGTTAAAAAGGAGCAAAATGACACAGGAATAAGAAACTTAAAAAATATTACATGAATTGTAATTACTTGAATTGTGCATGGGCTTGGTGTGTTAAATGTTCCAACACTGACCTGTTCAAACATGAGTTCTCTGAGGCGTCCGATTTTATCCCCATCCTCTGGGTGATTCATCATATAGTCTTTCACAAAGAACGCCTGAAGAACACACACACACACACACACACACACACACACACACACACACACACACACACACACACACACACACACACACACACACACACACACACACACACACACACAAATCAACAAACATGTTCACGCAAACACAAATCATCTTCTACAATGCAACTAACTTCACACGTAAACCACCAAGAGATTGCTAGAGAAAAACGACATGCTTCGCCTTGCAATTTGGCCCTGTGATCCAAGTCAGCGGTGAAGCAAACTCCTTCAAGGCGCGCCAGAGCCGTTCGACAGGCAGAAAGGAGCGGGGGGAGATGTGGAGGTGGGAGGAGGTGCCGTCGGGATCAGGGCCGTCCTTCCACATCTTCAGAGTGGGGGGGGGGACGCGCCGGTCCACCGTCTCCCCCGAGCGTGGCCGCCTCAGTATCTCCAAAGAGCCAGAGAGGAACGTCCACAGGAGACAACCACGTTCTCTTGCTTCAAAGAGCCGTGTGGGATTGACTGGAGTCCCACGCTGAGCAGCGTATGTTCTGTCCATGTCGAATATCACTCATAGTGACTGCATTTCAAATGCTACGGTGTCCTTTAGTACATCTTAACAACGAGCACATGAACGAGCACTCATTAGTCTGGTTTCCCAAGCAACTAATACGCCCAGTGGTATACTAAGACAGATTTTCTTTATAGAGAATCAAAATTACCATATTAATTAAGTCAAAATGCACAGCATATTCCGTGCCTGGAAAATGTTGAATTATGAATCAATGCATTTCAAATCAACACGTCTATGAAACGGTCTGCAATTATCTGCCATGAGTTTGCTACGTTTTGGTTAGACAGACGGTTTGTACAGGTTGATGTGCTGGAAAATCAGAAATGATTCAATATCTTGATTTAGCATCTTTGAGCAATACTAAATAATTTGACACTAAAATGATCCATTTGTGCATACTGAAAGAGAAAGTCTCTGTCAGGGGAGACTAGGAACCATTAGTGAGAGTCAATTAAAACTGAGAGCTTCGCAAATGAGAGTAGAAAAATAGATTTTCCTTAAGGGCTGAACCTAAATAGCAGCAATAAATCTAAATATTAATGCCCAAAGTTGGCCTATTCAGTAACAAGTCGCCCGGTGCTGTTATTTATTAGAGTCTGAATATATAGAGGGCACCTGATAGCAGCCTGAGTGTGTGTGTGTGTGTGTGTGTGTGTGTGTGTGTGTGTGTGTGTGTCCCAAACTGAATCATCCCTTTGGCCAGCCAGGCCAAGCTGTGTAAGCCTAGAAGGCACATGCACATAAATGCCTGTAAGGTCTCTTAGACTTCCCCCAAACCCGAACACTCTTCCCCCCCACATACACAGTTCAGCCAACCCCCTTGATGACACACTTCCTAAGGCAATCACAGTGAACGCTGCAGGTGCATTAAAACGTGGTTGCTATGCAACTGACTACCATTTGCTCTTGGGAGAGGCGTCGGCCTGACCCGGCACCAGCTCACAAGGCCTTCCACACAATCGCAGATTCCCACAGAGTTTTTAGGCCTCTAAATAAAAAAGGCTTTTAAGGTGACAGCCTCCGCTTCCATTTCCCTACTCCACGCCGTGAGTCCAGGAAGCCAAAAAGGAGGAGACCCGCCACTGACCCGTCACTGAACTGGGCCATGCTGGAATTAAAGCTGGATTCTGGGAGCTCCACACTTTAAGAACTTGTTCTGTCAGAGTGGGCGTTCTGGACCACACTGGGGCGACTGGAAAAAAAGCCGCTAATGAAACACTGATGAGACATCTCGTGTTCTCCACTAGTCAAGACTCCAGGATTTCTGCTGCTTCTGAATTTCGTTTCATGTTCAAGATAATTTGTCACTGTGACAGTTTGTGTGTTTCACGAGGGGCCACTGGAGGCTGGATTTTCCTTTCATCTGATTGGTCCACACAAGGGCCGGGAAACAAACAAAGGAAAGAAATGTGGATGATTTTGGGGTGGGGGTGGGGTGTCCAGGTGTGGGGCGTCCAGCGAGGCACGGCATGCACAGAAGAGACGAACGCGCCCTTTGAAAACAGTTAGACAAGGTCGCCTCGGTCTGAACGAAAAAAAATATGCGTACATCGCGAATTCTGCCTAAACTAGTACACTACAGAGTGGCGTGTTTGGGCGGGAGTTATATATAGAACACGCTAGCGCTTTTTGGCTTGCCTGCTTCTGTCATGCTAGCCCGGGACCATCTGCAGACAGGCACTAATTAGGATCTTTTCTAACACACACAAGCTTTAGTAACTAGTGAGCCCAGACCTCCCCACTACAGACTAAGATGAAACCTGACTCTGTAATTACAGCTCCCTGCAACGCATAATCTCCGATAGACAAACCACACCGCCCGTCATTTCTGACGAGGGAGTACGGCGGTGGGTTGTACACGGCGGTGGGTTGTACCTCCTGGTAGCGGGCGAGGCCTCCGTTGACGGCGGCGTCGATGACGCCGTTGAGGCACATGGTCAGGGGGTTGATGTTAGACATCTGCCGGGTCTGGCACTGGGCGATGAGGGTCCGTAGCTGCAGGTTCTTGTTCTCCAGAACCTCGATGGCGTTCTCCAGCGGACTCACCTCCACCTGCGACACAGGGCGCACGCGTCGGTCACTCGCACGCGAACGGACCCGGCCCGCATGGCCAATGCCGATCTGTAGTGGTCCGGTGGATGAAGGAAGGGTCTCTTCACCAGTTCACGCTTCTCCACCTCGAACCAGCGGGAGATCCCCGGAAGGCTCTGAACCAGGGTCAGCGTGGTCCTCTCCACCCACAGACTCTGCGAAAGAAAATTGACACACATTGATAGGACCACAGCTCCGACGTCTCTGCCCGGGTGCACCATAAACAGCCAACAATTCTGACGGTCCTACACGCGGCCCGCGCTCAGAAACACAATCACGTCAGGCCCCTGCGCATTCATTACGGCGCCCTGCCCGACAGCTGCTATTAAAGGCCTCCGTTTATTGAAAGCCATTTGTACTGGACTGAGGACTGGACCAAGCCGTGACCTGACAGTCCATTCAATCTGTGCACAGGTTGTGCAGACCACAAGCTGATGCCCCTGGCTGCAGCTCCCTGGATCTGGGCCCAACACCCTAACCAGATCACTTCTGGTGTAAATCCAGACCCGTTCGCTTCAGAGCACCGGACTGAAGGTTCTAACACCCCTGCCCCGCCCCCACTCCTTGTTTGCATGGAGACGTTTTAAGGCCGATATAGTCGCCCCTATATCGATATCGCCACCTCAGACACACTGTTCTCAGAACCGACGTTCATGGTTTATTCAGTCTTTCTTCCCCACATAATAAAATCTCATGTCCAGGAGTTTTACTGTGGGCGCTGTTCCCAGGGGGCGTGGGTTTGGTGTAGCTACTGCACACACGGCAGGCAACAGGGGGGAGCTTACGAGAGAACTAGGCAACATGAAAATGAGATTCAAAACAACGTCTCTTTCCAATATAAACTTATCATCTAAATATCATCTTAGCTTAAGATTGCGTCTTAATGAGATTTTTTGCTGATATTACTCCTTGGTAAGTGAGACGGAGCGAAACATACCTTTGGTGTCTGGGAAAATGCAATATCTGATGGGCTAAGCTGTTTATTTCTAACCCCATACCCACCAGAGGCCAGAGGAAATCTAACCCCTGTGGTAGATATGATCCACGTTTTGGATGTGATTTTCTGGGCTGGATATTGAGTGAGAGAGGGGGGAAATGATATTTGGAATGAGCTGGTCTCCTGGCCCCTAAAACTTTAATTAGCCTCACCGGGTGGAAAGTGAATAATGCAACACATGAGAGCACACCTGAGCTCGGCACACCTCCACCACACACACCTAGCAAGAATACCCAAATCATACACAGACAGGCTGGAACAGAAATATCAGAGATGAAAACTGAGCAACACGGTGACGGAGACAGCAGACAGATCACTGACGACCAAAGGATCCGAGACCAGCTCACCTTAAACTCGTTCTCCTTGTCTTTGGAGCCCTTGTGGAAGGGCCGGTCGTAGCGGAACCTCCAGATGTGATTGACCTTGTAGTAGCTCTTGATGTTGTCCGGGACGCCGTCCCTCTGGAGGACGTCCTGGCTGTCTGGGATCGGCGTCACCGCGTAGATCTGCAGGTCTGGGGAAGCACTGGTCAAGGAGTGTCCTGCAGACGCGGTCACGCCAACGTGACGCCAACGTCCCGCTCCGAGTCAACGTTCCTACGTTACACTTCGCGCACGCGAATAAACGTGCACGTTACAAGCTCAAATTAATCCGATTCAGCAGGACGGTGCTCGTGAGGGAATTACATCTTAGTCCTACTGAGATTTACTTAAGTTATACAAAAATAAATAGATTCATTCATTTAAATGGGCATGTCTACTCACACAGAACATGGGCTTATTCACTCATCATTATCAAGCAATTATCCAGCAATTATGTACCGACACTGATATGCTGCAGCCATTTTCATGCACCTTCAGAGCATTTAATGCAAACCATTTATACAGTCGAAATGCAGCTGCTGCCCACACGTTACAGCTGCAAAAACGCTCCACTTCCATTCCAAAAATAGCCCATTACTACCCAAAGGTTGGTTGGTAGTGCACGCACACACCATTAGCAGTTCCAGGGATTTATAAATGGGGGTGCGGAAAGACCGTAAAGACAACAAGACAAATCAAATTGGCGTACGGTTGCTTCACCAGACCATGAGCTGTATGTAGTTCGAGTGCAAGTGCACGTTCAGTCAGACTTCTGAGTCTGTAGTGCAAAATATTTCGTTTGGTCTCGTTATCAGTGGGCGACGTATTGCATCAGCAGGCCACGGTGTTATAAGGTCCTCCAACCAGAAGGGGGGAGTGTGGGGGTTCACAGCAGGATGCCTGCACCTCCCCACAGCCCGTCAACTAGTTCAATTCCATTTTTAATGTTATTTAAAAGAGAGGCTGATTTGTGTGTGCATGTATTTAATGAGTTTGGTGCGTCTCCTTTAGTTTATTAGCGTTCGTTACTCCCTCCCCATTTCCCCCTACCAATTAATTTCAGCTGTGCTTGTGGTCTGACCGCACAAATAACCGCAAATAACACGCGCCGGAGCCACAATGTGTTTTGTGCGAAGTCCACGTGATTATAAAAAATAGATAACCCCATACATTCATTATAGAAAACCCATCTGAAAGAGAGAAACAAAATGCTACACGCAGCTAAACGCAGCATTTAAAAAGATCGGCAGAACTGCGCAAAACACTATTTAGTCAGTTTGTACAGTAACCGCAACTATCAAAATAGCTAAACTAAAGCCATTTCGTTTAAAAAGCGTGTGACCTGTAAGTAAAACCTCTGCTAGACGAGCCAACAACCTCAGCTAAATAACAGCGTACATGCAAGTGTAGGACTCAAGCTGTTGCCTTCTTGATGAGCATTTACTGAACGCACATCACACCTTTTTTTCCGTGGGGTGTCTGTGAAGGTTTTTTTTTCTTCTTTCCTTTCTAAAGGCTCATTATCTAGCACTGTCAGACCTACAAAGGGACAGAATAGTGTTGCAATATTACATATGACCATGTCAAATCTGGGAGGCAAATGTCATAAAATAAGGGTTTTATTCAAATATTCTGCTCCTAGTCTTGAGCTGAGTCAGGAATCCAAATCACTGACTCAAATCCCTAGCTATGGACAATCCTATGCTGGGACAACCATGTGCTCTGTTTTTGTTGAGGACTTTGTTGAGCAAGATGGGAGTTTTTTGCTAAATTTGCTTTGCTCTGCTGACATCTGCATGTAACGCCATACAACCGTCTCACAGATGAGTGGGTGGAACCAGTTTAATCAACCAATCACATGAGACAAAGGTTTTGGCGCGGCACCCAGGGCGACCAATAAGATTCCAAGGTAGTCAGTGCCAAGCCCCTGCCTCACCTCTGCGTACACTACCGATGCGTCTTTACAGTGAAACTCAACAGGCGAATTCCCTCCTGCATGGCGATAAAACACCGTGCACTCCCAGATGAGTGGGTGGAACCAGTTTAATCAACCAATCACACGAGACAAAGGTTTGGCGCTGCAACCAGAGTGACCAATCCGCACCCTCACAGCGAGCGTATGTACGCAGCGTAGATCTCCCAACCAGGAATATGAATGGCTGTCCAAGAAGGCTGCTGAATAATCACTAGTGAGGATAACAAAGAGCCACGCTAATGCAGTTTGACCACTCCCGTCCACTCTAATTGCAGTCGGGAGAAGGCACCCACACGCTTCCCCGTCCCCACCAGCACACGCCCCCCAGCCTCGCCGGTCGCAAACGCACTGGATCGATTGCCCATGAACTGCAGGCATTTACAGCGGCCTACTCTGGGCCCTCTGACGGCACATTAAAAAACACACAAAAAAAAAACGACTCGCGCTCATCAGAGGTGCCGTCCAGACTGGCGCGGAGAGCTGTGGACGCAGCAGACGCCTCGTCTGTGATTAAGCGTATGGAGCCCAGACACCGGTGAGATCACGCAAACTGCTGAGCATCTGGCCTGGGCAGTCAGGTGTTCCACTAATAAGGAATAGAGGGAGCTCATTTGGGGTATTGATCATCACCGTTCTCCTACGTAGGCACACGTGTGTGTGTGTGTGTGTGTGTGTTGTGTGTGTGTGTGTGTGTGTGTGTGTGAGAGAGATCGAGCACGTGTGCACCTGTGCACGTGTGCCTGATTTTATGTTTACGTGTGCACAGCTCAAAAATAGTGAGTGTTTGTGTGCCGGATATTGTGTGTGTGTGTGTGTGTGTGTGTGTGGGCGAAGCAGAGAGGATACACTGCGCCTCAGCCTGGTAGATGCTCTGGTCGGGCTGGTTGGCGTGCTGCATGGTGATGGCGTGTGGGAATTCATTGAGCATGCGCTGCTGAAAGGCCTCCAAGCGCTCATAGTCATGACCACGACACACAAACTCCTTATTCTGCACACACACACGCACACACACACACACACACACACTAATCAAGCATACACTGTGGGTAACAGTGCCATCAAGTGGATTCTGAAGAAACAGTATAGTGAACATTTAGTGAACAGCATAGTAAGGCCAATAAATCAATTTGCAATAGATCTGGTGCACTCAGATTTTGCATGTAAGGTGTTAAGATGGTTGTCACTCACCCTTAAGAAAAAAGGGAACTTCTTCCCATAAAACCCCACTCTGAAGAACTCGGGCTCCAGTCTCTGTTGGTCCATAATTTTATCATATAGCGATGCCTCCATCATCTTGCGATTCATTTTAGGGAAGAAAGATTTGACAAACAATATTAATTACAACCAGTGTCCCTAAAATGTTGTTATTATGACATGAACACACGTCTGTGCAGATCTGAGTAAAATGATCTGCACGTGGAGACATCGTTTCACGTGAGACACACCCTCATTTTGCTCAGGTTGCGGTAATCGTAGTAAGCCTCATATTGATCCGCCAGCTCTCTACACAGCAGGATACCATTCTCCCAGCACTGCGGACAAGAAAGACCAGGCAGATGTCACAAACGTGCACTCGCAGTTACCCTAACGTCCACCGGGGGGCAGTATGTGATCAACAAACAAAATTTGTTTGGCGTGAAAGCTTCCTTAATGGAAGCAAAGCGCTTCGCAATGATGCTAATTAAACGGAAGGTTTTCTCCCCCGCTGCTTCCTATCCCTCATCAATGGCACTCACAGATGGCGGTGCGGGGAATACGCGACAGACTAGACAGTTCGTGGGGGGAAAAATCAGATTTTATTTTCATTCAAGACGCCGCTGATGAGCGTCGGCTGATTATAAAACGTTGTTTTGATGGGGATCTAATGGAACGACGATCTCCAGCTGATATGTTGATCAGTAGGAGATGACGTGAAGATGATGAGATGCACATGTTTCTGTGCAACAGGGAGATTTTTTAGGGACCACCTCGGGATCGACGAAAGAGAACATGGGAAGGAAGAAGAGAGGGAGAGAGAGAAAAGGCAGAGATGTTGGGGTTGGTCCGTCAGGGAGGAGGTGTCTGGCACCTTGCCACGGTCAAAGTTCTGGATGATGGTGAGGTGTAGCTGCTCTTTTCTCTGCCACTCGCTCTGCATGGGGTAAGTCAGGAACTCTCGCAGTGGCCGTTCTGACCACTCCAGCAGCTCGTCGTACAGCATCAGTGTGTAAGAGGCCTCTACACACACACACACACACACACACACACACACACACACACACACACACACAGAGTCAGGACAACACATTGAACATCCCTTGTGCTTTATGTGCTCTAGTGCCATCCTGACCCTGCCCACTCCGCCCCCACTCTGATCCAACTCCGCCCCCACCCTGATCCAACTCCACCCCACCCTGATCCAACTCCGCCCCCCACCCTGATCCAACTCCGCCCCCACCCTGATCCAACTCCGCCCCCACCCTGATCCAACTCCGCCCCCACCCTGATCCAACTCCGCCCCCACCCTGATCCAACTCCGCCCCCACCCTGATCCAACTCCGCCCCCACCCTGATCCAACTCCGCCCCCACAGGCATCCACCCTCTCTCCTCATTACCTGTGTAGTTCTGCGCTTTCAGGTGCAGGTCATACAGCTTATGGATGTAACGGATGTACATCTCCTCCTTATTTAACTCCATCTTATAGAAGTTCTGCAGAGAGAGAGAGAGAGGGGGGGGCAGTGGGAGGGAGATAGAGAGGGAGAGAGAGAGTGAGGGGTGATGGTGAGAGAATGAGAGAGAGAGAATGGGAGAGTGAGAGGGAGTGATAGAGAGAGAGAGAGAGGGAGGGAGGGGAGAACATAGGAGAGAGGGGTAGGGGGAGAGAGAGAGGGAGGGAGAACATAGGAGAGAGGGGGTAGGGGGAGAGAGAGAGGGAGAGAGAGAGGGAGAGAGAGAGGGGTAGGGGGAGAGAGAGAGGGAGAGAGAGAGGGGTAGGGAGAGAGGTAGGGGAGAGAGAGAGGGAGAGAGAGAGGGGTAGGGAGAGAGGTAGGGGGAGAGAGAGAGGGGTAGGGAGAGAGGTAGGGGGAGAGAGAGAGGGAGAGAGAGAGGGGTAGGGAGAGAGAGAGAGAGAGGGGTAGGGAAAGAGAGAGAGGGAGCGAGAGAGAGAGCGGGAGAGAGACAGAGGACAGAGAGAGTGAGGGGTGATGGTGAGAGAGAGAGAATGGGAGAGAGAGGGGTAGGGAGAGAGAGAGGGGTAGGGAGAGAGAGAGGGAGAGAGAGAGGGGTAGGGAGAGAGAGAGGGGTAGGGAGAGAGAGAGGGAGAGAGAGGGGGGTAGGGAGAGAGAGAGAGAGGGAGAGAGAGAGAGAGAGAGGGAGAGAGAGAGGGGTAGGGAGAGAGAGAGAGGGAGAGAGAGGGGGGTAGGGAGAGAGAGAGAGGGAGAGAGAGAGGGGTAGGGAAAGAGAGAGAGGGAGAGAGAGAGAGGTAGGGAAAGAGAGAGAGGGAGAGAGAGAGGGGTAGGGAGAGAGAGAGAGGGGTAGGGAGAGAGAGAGAGAGGGAGAGAGAGAGAGAGAGAGAGAGAGAGAGAGAGAGGGAGAGAGAGAGAGAGAGAGAGAGAGAGAGGGGGTAGGGAGAGAGAGAGAGGGAGAGAGAGAGAGGGGTAGGGAGAGAGAGAGAGAGGGAGAGAGAGAGGGGTAGGGAAAGAGAGAGAGGGAGAGAGGGAGAGGTAGGGAAAGAGAGAGAGGGAGAGAGAGAGGGGTAGGGAGAGAGAGAGAGGGAGAGAGAGAGAGAGGGAGAGAGAGAGAGGGGTAGGGAGAGAGAGAGAGGTAGGGAAAGAGAGAGAGGGAGAGAGAGAGAGAGAGAGAGAGAGAGGGGTAGGGAGAGAGGCCAAGCACCAGCATCAAGTATTTTTCTGCTTTGGAAATTAATGAGGCCCAAGTCGTCCACCCACGTACCCCGGGTGCTTGTGGGTACTTGTTGTGCTGGTTGCTATGGATTCCAGCATGCGGTGACTTAAGCAAATGAAGAGATGGAGCATGAGGAGGCTGGGGAAAAGTGTCTCACACACACACACACACACACACACACACACACACACACACACACACACACACACACACACACACACACACACACACACACACACACACACACACACACACACACACACACACCCTTCTCCTCACAACCCAGAGAGGCTGTGAACTGACTAACAGAGGGATGATTGAGGAATAAGAAGTGGTACTCCTGTTGGGCTGAAGTCAGTTCAGTTCAATTAGCCCCGCGTTGTTTAGCCCCTGGTGGACCACAGCGGTACTACACCACCCGTGTACCTATGGGAGTGGGCTGCTGCAGACAGGGCTGCGTCCTGGGGCTGCTTCACCCACCGCGGTGCTTCTGTAGACCAGTTCCAGCCGGTTCTGTTATTCCAGCACGCCTCAGTAGGACGGCGGAGATGGGGACTGTATTAATGCTGACGTGGAGTGCACCATAACAAGCTCACCAGCAGACTGACGGTGCAGCCGATCTTCTTGCCGTCCACTTCCCCGAGCTTCATACAGTCCCTGGAGAAGATACGCGAGAACGTTACAGTTTTTCGGTGAGAACATCTCACTGTGCGCCTGTGTGTGGGTGGGCGGGCACGTGGGCGGGCCTGTGTGTGTGTGGGGGGCGGGCCCGTGCGTGTGGGGGCGGGCCCGTGCGTGCGCCGGGGTCTCACCTGTAGTCAAGCAGTCTTTCCATCAAACGTGTTACTGTGGCAATGAGCGATATTCCACTTTCTCTCCATGTTTCCCTCTCTATCTTCTTTAGAAGACTGACACACACACACACACACGGACACACACACGGACACACACCCACAGAGGGTAATTTATAAACATCACCTTTTCCTGAAATCCTCACACACACCCCTTACCCATGAACACAGTGACCAGTGCACACCACACACACTCCTACCCACGAACACAGCGAGTGGTGGCGCTTACCTGGGGTACGGACCGAAAAGAGGAATTCTAGTCCAGGAGAGCAGAGACGAAACAAAGTCATATTAATAGATTAATGTCTACAGTACTCACTCATACAGGTTAGCAGACAGTTAGTACCCAAGGACATGCAGACGGGAGGCATGTGCTGACATTCTCTGCTGATAAAGCAGTGATTCAAAGCCCTTTACTGAGGGTGAAGGAGCAGGACTGATCAGACAGAGGCATGTCCGGCCACCAGGACACACACACACACACACACACACACACACACACACACACACACACACACACACACACACCCACACACACACAGCTGAACACATGCAGGACAAGTGACTCTCCACAGCCAGATGTCCACTGGGGAAACTACAGACACGAAACACCTCTGGTCAGCCCTCTACCCAAACTGAAAGCAACACACACACAGGCAGCTTGCCGGCGACACACACACAGCTTGGACACCGATGGCAGCAAACCTGATCACACAAGGCCAAGACGACTAACAAATCTAGCACAAGAACGGGTAACGGTGCGAATCGGCATGACAGCAAGTGTGCCGACATCCCCGTGAAACACTTTTGAAGGTTTCCACGCTTATAATCAACGTTTTCACTCACATGCTGTTGAAGAGCTCTCGGTACGTCTCATCCCCTTTCCCCTCCGACATCAGACTGTCGAGCTTGTCTATGAGTTTCGCTTCCACCTAAAGCGAACGTCACAACCCGTTAACCTGTCCGGGACAG
>NC_135215.1:3333605-3338605 GCF_052324685.1 Brachyhypopomus gauderio
GGGGGTAGACGATACTGCATCTGTGATGTGAGTGTAACTGTGGCAACAGAGATGGTATGGGAAAAGATGGGGCCATGGAGTGGTATGTGTAAATAAAAAAAAGGAAGAAAACCTGGTGTCTTTTTATGGACCTTACCGTTTGACTATTTCTGGCCGTGGCCGTTCTTGTCCTTGTCAGATGTGTAAGATGTCAGCAGACCTCTCCCAGACCTCGAGCATCCATCCCACACCTCCTCACACACCCCGCGGAATGAACCGGGCGGCCACGGTGCCGTTGCCGCTTCACTATTAATGGCACTCGAGTAACACAGGAAACGCAGCCCGAGTAAAACATGCAGCCGAGGGAACGGCGAGTGTAATGAAATCGGTTTGGACAAAGCAGCTGTGAACGTGGCGTGGTGCACGGCTGCCCACGGACGCATTCATTTATTCAGGTCGTCTGCGAAGCTTTAATAATTACAGCCAGCAGCCTCCTCCTAATAGCCACGCGGCCGTCTGCGGCAGGGCTGTCAAAAACACGCAGGAACAATTTCATCCGCTGCTGAAAAGGTGCGCTCACCCGCTGGCTAATCAGCCTTTGGGGTATTATTGGCTTGTTTATTTACTGATAGTGCAAGCGTTGATGTTGCCACATGCCCCTGCTCTCCCTCTCTCCCTCTCTCTCTCTCTCCTGTCACGCGGCATTCGAGGGAAAAAACGATAGGGTCAAATAATTAACCAAATTAATGAGTTTATTCTAGGAGCAGGCAAACAGACGGAGAGATGAAAAACGATACCTCTGTGAACAACAAGACGCTTGGCTTGGTGTGAGTGTTGGAGTGTGGGAAACACGCGTCTCATTAGGGGCCCGAACAGTGGGCAGTTATCAGTTTAATTGCAGACTGTATTAAAAAGTGACACATCAGAATGTTTGTAGGCTTGACTGATCAATAGCTGAATGCTTTTGTAATGCTTAATTGTTTTCTTTGGCTTGAGCAGATCAATAAGTAGATGAAAAACAAACAGCAAATGAATGCTGCAAATTGCTGTTGTAGCATGGACAGATATTGGTGTTTTGTTAATTTGCAGGGACAGCTACATGGCAATGGACTGTATAAAATTGTAAATATAGTACAAACCTCTTTTCTAAAAGTGGGTGTGTTTGATGCTTGGACATTGAGTTGGCAGTCCCTTAATTGAGGATCCGTTTGGGTTTTGGCCTTTATTAGTTTTGCTGATGCCACAGAGACAGTGTGGCACGTTCTTGGGCGGGCCCACTGTCCTGAGGATGACACCCCAGTAGTGCAGGGTTGGTGGAGCCTGTGTGTGTGTGTGTGTCTGCCCGCGCGTGTGTGTGTCTGCCCGCGCGTGTGGCCACTGCCGGATGACACCTCGGTCGCCTCTGATCAGCGCATAATTACCTCAGAACAGGAAGTGGTGCGGTGCGGGAGGGGCCGCCCATGATGAATGGTGACCACCGCGGTTAAGATGGCCCCTGCAGCGTCAGTGCACGCCACCCGGGGGGCAGGCCAGAAATGAGAGCTCTTTAGAGGACACTGCCACCATTAGGTCACGGCAGGAGTCCGCTCTTCTCCAGGCTCGCACACACACACACACACACACACACACACACACACACGCAGGCAGGACAGAACAGGTGTCAACGAGCAGAAGAATGACCTCGCTTTTCAAAGTACCACTATATCTCACCCCATAACAGTCCTATACCCCATAAACCCCCATAATCTCACTCTCGCTCTCTCTCTCTTTCTCTCTCTCTCTTTCCCCCTCTCTTTCTCTCTATCTCTAACACCCCCAGCCCGTCGTGTCAGGAGCAGACAATAAATATCATGTCACAGGAATGGCGATGCTCCTTTATGGAACACTGCCTGTTTATTAGCGGCAGGCTAACTTTAAGAGAAATGCTAACAGTGTTCATTAATGGGCTGCATGCTGACCTGATGAGGCGTGTCAGAGGCAGGCCCAGGCAACATCAGCCACGTAATGGCGCCCGCTAAACGGGAGGCCATAATTGTCGTCCAAATTGTACAGTGGGGCCGTCCGAGGGCTGACAGTGACAGAGCAATTACGCCGAACCGAGCGGGCCGTGTCAAATTAGTGCCTCTGACGAGCTCTCATTTCTCCCGCCCCGGTGACGGAGACGACTGATCGCTGCTTGATTGTGAGTGATAGGCGAGACGCGGCCCGGGCACCCACGCGCTGATTTGTCAACGGCGGACGTTGGAGCGCTCCGTGTCAGGCCCAAGTATTGAGACGTTGAGGCGGGGGTGAGCCGGTGAGCCGGTGACCCAGCCGGGGGAGTCTCTCAGTGGGAAGGTCATCAGTCACTGGTCCTGTCAGCCAGAGATCGCGAGACGCCAGCAGCTCAGCACCGTAATTACATTTGACTGGGATGAGGAGATGTCTTCTTTTGTGGGCCTACAATGACTGCATAATTTATAATTGACTGCGGTTCGGTCAGACGGAGGACCATTGTTTTGCCACGTTCAGTTCGTTAGCGGCTCGCCGCTCTTTATGACGTGGCGGGGCAGTACCAGCGGGTTTATGGATCTGAGGGTAGACGCGGGCGTGTGGAGGTTGCTGTGGGCGAGTCGAGCAGACGGAAAATGGAGATGAATTACACTTTCCCTTTTTGGAATTTGTCCTTGCAGAAGTTCGTTCATAAAATGCTTTTCACAGGCACGAACGCATGCACGTTGTGCATTTGTGTGTGTGAGCAGAGTGCATGTGTGTTATCTGTGTGTGTTATGTGTGTGAGCACTGTGGATGTGTGTTATGCGTTTGTGTGTGAGTGCTGTGTATGTGTGTTATGTGTGTGAGCGCTGTGTATGTGTGTTATGTGTGTGAGCACTGTGCATGTGTGTTATGTGTGTGAGCGCTGTGCATGTGTGTTATATGTGTGAGCACTGTGCATGTGTGTTATGTGTGTGAGCACTGTGTATGTGTGTTATGTGTGTGAGCGGTGTGTATGTGTGTTATGTGTGTGAGCACTGTGTATGTGTGTTATGTGTGTGAGCGGTGTGAATGTGTGTTATGTGTGTGAGCACTGTGCATGTGTGTTATGTGTGTGAGCGCTGTGCATGTGTGTTATATGTGTGAGCACTGTGCATGTGTGTTATGTGTGTGAGCACTGTGTATGTGTGTTATGTGTGTGAGCGGTGTGTATGTGTGTTATGTGTGTGAGCACTGTGTATGTGTGTTATGTGTGTGAGCGGTGTGAATGTGTGTTATGTGTGTGAGCACTGTGCATGTGTGTTATGTGTGTGAGCACTGTGCATGTGTGTTGTGTGTGAGCACTGTGCATGTGTGTTATGCATTTGAGTGTGAGCACTGTGTATGTGTGTTATGCATTTGTGTGTGAGCACTGTATGTGTGAGCGCTGTGTATGTGTTTTATGCGTTTGTGTGTGAGCGCTGTGTATGTGTGTTATGCGTTTGTGTGTGAGCACTGTGCATGTGTGTTATGTGTGTGAGCGCTGTGTATGTGTATTATGATTATGTGTTTGTGTGTGAGCACAGTACATGTGTGTTATGCCTTTGTGTTGAGCACTGTGTATGTGTGAGCGCTGTGTATGTGTGTTATGCGATTGTGTGTAAGCACTGTGTATGTGTTATGCATTTGTGTGTGAGCACTGTGTATGTGTTATGCGTTTGTGTGTGAGCACTGTGTATGTGTGAGCGCTGTGTATGTGTGTTATGCGTTTGTGTGTGAGCATTGTGTATGTGTTATGCGTTTGTGTGTGAGCGCTGTGTATGTGTGTTATGCGTTTGTGTGTGAGCACTGTGCATGTGTGAGCGCTGTGTATGTGTGTTGTGTTTGTGTGTGAGTACTGTGTAAGTGTGTTATGCGTTTGTGTGTGTGCACTGTGTTTGTGTGAGCACTGTGTATGTGTGTTATGCGTTTGTGTGTGAGCACTGTGCATGTGTGAGTGCTGTGTATGTGTGTTATGTGTTTGTGTGTGAGCACTGTGTAAGTGTGTTATGCGTTTGTGTGTGAGCACTGTGTATGTGTGAGCACTGTGTATGTGTGAGCGCTGTGTATGTGTGTTATGCGTTTGTGTGTGAGCACTGTGTATGTGTGTTGTACTTGTGCACATAGTTTCAGTCTTAGTTTCAGTCTGTCAATCATGTTTCTACCATTAATGTCACTCTCAGCTCATCACTCTTAAATCATGTTTTATAATAAATGACTTTGAGGCATAAATGTTAATGTAGAAATGTACTGAATTTTACATCCTGGAAGTGACATCATCTCTTTTACTTTTTTTAGACTTACTTTCCAGATTTACAGTGTCAGTGGAAGGAGGTAATGCCCTAATGCCTGTAACTGTGACCTATTCTGCTTACACAAACACATTAACAAGGGCTTTTGTTATATAATGTACATACATATATATTCTTTTTAAGCAACCTCCCTTGTGGTTGAATCAAATGAGGTCTGTTTGTTTGTTTGTTTGTTTGTTAAACCCTTCTAATAAATATTCAGTAAAATCAGTAAAAATGTTCTAAACTTAAGTAGGAGAAAAAAACACTGGCAATTCAACATCTTTTTAGCTCAAGGTTAAGGTTTTATAGGAGATGATGATATATTTATACAAGACAAATGTAACTCCAGTGTAATGTTTTGAAATAAGACACATTCTCCATCTGTCTAGGAATGCTTTCATTGACTCTCCAGTGCTGTAAAAGTCCCGGCTACACCATGTTATTTGTGCTAAAAAATTCCACATGACAGTCATAACTATTTCCCAACATATCTCTTTATCTGAACCTCGCACCACTCTCTCACACATGATGAAATAGGCTGTGATTCACCTTACCTTGCTAACTGGCTACATAATCCATGCTAACCTGTTTCGATTCATTTTGTCATAGTGGATCCAGCACGGAGCAGTGGTCGGGGTCAGAGGGCAATCTTGTTAGTGTCCTGTGTTGGAGGTGTCCACAACCCTCCCGGTACATCCTGTGTTTAAGCATCACCACCTCCCCTCATGAGTATGC
>NC_135215.1:3343605-3416105 GCF_052324685.1 Brachyhypopomus gauderio
ATGCGGTAATTATTTAGCTAAATTGGCATATTAGAAATTCTCCGCTCCTCTTCTTTTGGAAGGTGAGTAATAAAAGAGACGGCGTGCTGGTTGTTGTTCGGAGGGCTCTGAAAGAGAGTAAGTGATGTAAATGTCTGATGCAAGCTCTGCTCAATGGTGCTTGTCAATAGGAACAATAGATGTGTTTCTCAGAGGTCGTCCGAGAGAGAGGCGGAGAATGACAGCAAGGTTTACACCCCCGTTCCACTCCTTACACCTAGACTGGACCACTTTTAGTCGTGGTGTTTACCCTAATGCTTTGCTCTTTCCTTCTCTCCCTCCTTCCCTCCCTCCTTCTCTCCCTCCCTCTCCCTCTCTCCCCCTCTCTCCCCCACATATATGTGCTGAGGTGTACCAGTGGACTATATGGCCAATCTGTTGCCATTTACAGATTATGTTAGTCGACGCCCAACTCGTCACCAGTTTCTGTCGCAGGCCTCTGCTGCAGGACTCATGCTCTTAAGGAGCAGAAGACCTTCGGTGATGTGATCCAGCAATGGTGCCCACACAGGAGGACGTTCCAGGCCTGAGCACGTCTGCGTTTGCGAGACACGTGTCACTGTAGCATGGTCTGCTACACCACTACCAGTGCCAGTGTCCTGCTGTCACTGCTTAGCTGAGGCATTGCTTTCCAAAGAAGCAGTTTTATGTCTGTTGTCTGCCTTGTCTGCCTTTTAATTTCGTATACAAAGTTGTTTGGTCATTTATGATATTGCTCAAACAATTAATGCAATGGCGGCCTAAGACCTAAGATATGTATGTGTGTGTGTGTGTGTGTGTGCGTGTGTGCAATGTATTCTGTTACTCTGTTAAACACTCCCCTTGTTGATGGCCTTATTCACACACTCACTCTCTGTGATATACGGTAATATCTAAATTGAGCTTTGAGCTTTTGGTAAGGTTTTTCCCCCCAGTTATCCCCTCTCTTTCGCCTTTTCTTTTCTACTGTAATGCGTCTTTGCCACAGCCCAGATTATAAGTGTGCGCACGGAGAGGCCGTAATTATTTTGCCGCGGTATCACACACGGTATCACAAGCCTTTTTTGCTTAGTGGCTTGTATCAGGCCCTGACAGCACTTGGTTTGATTATTGTATCCCATGATTTAGCAAACCCTAAACCGTGGTGTCGCTAATTAGGTAGCGTTTGAGTGGAATGGATGACTACGGGGTCCTCTCAAGGTCATCCCTGCCTCCCGAAAGCCTGGCAATAAATTTGAAGTTTGAGCGTAGCGAGGAAACAAAGGGGCCAGTGAACATGAAGATGAAAGTCCCTGGACGCCTCGTTTTGGTGCTCGCGCGCTCTCGCCGGGTCTAAGCGCTGTCATGTGCACTCACAGATCTGCATTAACCTTTCTCTCTCTCTCTCTCTCTCTCTCTCTCTCTCTCTCTCTCTCTCTCTCTCTCTCTCTCTCTCTCTCTCTCTCTCTCTCTCTCTCTCTCTCTCTCTCTCACTCACTCTCTGCTCTCCCCTCCTCCTCCCTCCCCTGCTTCTGGCTCGGCTCCTCTTTCCTCATCCACTTTTTTTTTTTTGTTGTTGTTTTTTTCTTTCGCAGCGCACGTGGCCTGACAGCATCGGCGGCGTCGCACGTGGGCTGACAGCGGGGGGCGGCGCACGCGGTGTCGAAACGACGCGTTCTGTTTGCACGAGCCCGCCACGCGTCTCCTCCCCGTCGTCGCAGCGTACGATCGCGCGAGGCCCGGTGGACGCACGCGTCGTTGTCCCGCTGCTTCGCCAGCCTGCGCACGTTAGCATTAAGGCGCGTGCCCATGCCGCGGTGCCAGGTCGGAAGAGCAGTACCGATACCCCACGGGAGCGAAATCTCTAATTAGGTACCAATCAGCACACCCCCACCTCTTCACCCCCAAACCCCCACCCACCTCCATCCACCTGAATACCTCGTCTAGCGTGAAATAAGATGCGTCGACCCCAACCTTTTATTTTCCCCTCCTAAAGGAAGGGGCTTTGCAATACAGCGAGGGCAGCTGCTTAGCTGGGCCATCGTCAGCATCCCATCTCAATTATCATGGCACACATAGCAGGGCCTTCAATCCCCTCTATAAAGAAGCTGCCCACTGTAATGGAGGCTTTTATTTCCACGCACTATAAAGGGCATTTATGGCTAGTGCATTATCCAGAGAAACTTCATTTCATTTTGTCTTAATTGGTGATGTTAGGTGGTGGTAGAGGAGGTAAGAAGTACTTTATGGAAAAAGGGAGTCTGCATTATAGTGTGTTCATTACTGTCCCTTGATTTGAGGAATATTTTATTGGAAACCGCAGCACATAATTACTGTTCGTATTCAGAAGCAGCTACCACTAATAACTTGATATAACGTGAATATAGTTGAAGTAATCAGTATTCCACGTTGTCGGTTCTAAAGTGTTTTTGCTCGACTTTTTAATATAAATACATTTATGACTTTTTCATCTTGAGGCACCGGGGTCTGAAGCTGGTCAGATTTGAACTTTTGTTTTAACTTTTACTATTATGAGTGCAAATAGATTCATTCATCGATTTTATACTCAGACCCAAGACCCCCCCCCCCCACTACACCCCCAACACACACACACACACACACACACACACACACACACGAGAAACGGCATTCTGAACGTGTGTAACGAATGGAGCGCCACGTTCTTGCCCCCTGTGTTAAGAGTGGGTGTTTGTGTTCACGTCTTCGTCCACTAGGGGCGCACCACTTCAGCGCACTCTCATACACAGCATCCGGTCTGGGATATTATATGTTCTTGAGCTGCTTCTGAAGTGCTCCGTGTGCAGTGGGAGGCCAGAGACTCACCCCAGTCCAAATATTGACACGGCTATGCTAAACTCACGGCAATAAAATCAACAGTGGCAAGATTTAAGCACCAGTGTTATTCCAGCTCGGTGCTGTGTTGGCCTTGAGTTAGCGTACAACACAGGGGCCCTTCTTCTGTTCTCGGTAACGCAGGCATGCGCTACGGATTTTCGTCCAGCCCATCTCGCCGGTCTCTGTCTGCAAGAATCTCTAGAGATTCGGCCTAATAAGAGCAACATGTCTTCCACCGCCTCGCGATATCAATAATGAAGCGCGTGCTAATGTGGGCGAAACGCCTGTACGTGAGGGGCAGGGAGGAGTCTTCCTCCTTCAAGGTCAGATGAAGGATGGAGTAGCTCAGCAGACGGATGGGGGTGGGGGTGGGGGTGGGGTGGGGTAGAGGGGCAATTCAGGGGTGGGTTCGGTCAGCCAGTTGGCCCGCACGAAGCCCTCTCTCCTGGGATCCGCTCCGGAGTCCTGGAGACCTCCTGCCATTGTGTACGTAACCTTCTTTATGCAGCAGAGCTGCGATCTACATTAAAGCGTCACATTAAGAGATCCTAAACGATCCGCTGGGAGCAGTTCTGATCCTACCAATGACCTCTCAGAGCTCGAGTTTGATGGGACACAGGGGCATTTATGTCTGCACCTGCACTCGCGAGGCACAAAGCCCAGAGCATTTGGCACAGAACACTGTTTACCATAAGGCCTCTGCACACCGGCACCATTACGGACACCTATATCTCCTAACAGGACCTGGCCAGGAAATCTAAAGCTACAGTGAGACAAGTCAAAGTGATTCTCATGTGAAAGGGGATGTTTTCCTTCCGTTATTATCATTCTGGAAATGAATGTCATGACTTTTTTATGAGTCATTATTTTCCAAGCCAGGGCAGAGAGCTGATATTGATTGTGATGCAGAATTTATAAAGAGCCAGACACACTTTTTACCTCCTAACTTTGCCAGCCAAGATCTGGCCGCTCCTCCGGCCGGCTTTGAAGGGACCGCCGTGCCATTTTGTTCCATCTCTGTTGTGTCAAGTCCTTTAAAGAGAATGAATCTTCCCTTTCAAACAAGCATCCTCAGGAATTCATTTATCTTGGTATGGCTTTGTCCGCATAGTGACACACAAGCGCAGGGGCCTTTTGTGCAGGAGAATTAATGTAGCGGACAGCGCAATAAAAAGCGCCCGAATGCGGAGCTACTTTTGAAGCACAGACTGGCCTTTTGTTCGGGTAGCATGCATTGTATGAGGAGATAACTGTTCCAACACAGGTAGCATTGTTGCTTGTGATTTACAGTAGGGCTGCACAATATATCGTTTGTTAATCGTTATTGCAATATTGGCCTAACTGAATACTGAAATTGCAGAAGGCTGCAATATGCAAATTATCCCCCTAATGAATCTTTTTTGTGGTTTTTTTTTTTGCTGTTGTTGTTTTGTATTAAATGCTGGGAGCACTTTAGCCAATCTCAGACACTCCCAGATTAGCGTACTGTGGGTGGATTGATGAATCACAACTTGACGTAACAAGCGTAAATAAGTTTTAGAATACAAGCACGACTTTAGCCGTCACACGTCCACTGGTGTTTTTTAACATATTGCAGAGCACATCACAGAACGTAAAACTATAACTGCAGTGTAGTTCATTTGTCCACATCTCCAGCATTCGTTTGCAGCGTGTATTTTCAGATGTGCCGTCTAACTTTAGCCCTTCAACCACGGGAACATGGGAAGTGAATTAAAAAGAGTAAAACATTAAAAATGCACTTCAGAGTGAATCATTGAAATTCACAGATGCATCTCACTATTCTCAATATTGTGTCCGTAATTCCACGGCGCGGGGAAGAATAATTGAAGTGTGCGCAGGCTACAATGACCAGTGTGAAAGTGAAGGGTGGAGAAACCCCTTCCCCAGTCTGGAATGGTGCGAGTGAGCGGAGATCACAGAGGCGGTGTGGAGGAGATCAGTGCATATTTAATCACTACAGACAGTCTTATCACCAGTGCGTGCCGATAAGCATCGCACACTGAGTTTGCCATCCTTCATTAAGCACGCTCAATGTACACTGGGCATCAGGCCATTGTTTGAATGCAAGCCAGGCTTCTAATTTTTCCAGCGAGGTGACATAATCAAATAAAAGAGCCAAAGCATGGAGAAGAGACGTTTTCCCGCTTTTTTCTTTTTCTTTTTTTGTCTCATGACAAATGGTAACCTGACACCGCTGAATTACCGAACTGTGTCTGTGGACTAATGAGAAAAAATTTCCCAAGGGAATCTTTATCTGTTGCTCCTTGGAGAGCACCTTGGGGACACACACTTCTGTCTGTCACCCAACCCCAAACACACACACACACACTGCTTCCTTAGCACTGTCGTGAGGCGCGGCAATTCCACTTTACACCTCGCAATTAAAATCAGAGCCACACAGACAGATAGAGAGAGAGACAACCAAACACAAAGAGACAGACAGATAGTGAGCGAGAGAGAAAAGGGGGCTGAGTGAAAGGCTCAGTGAGTGAAAGAGAGAGAGACACACACAAAGAGAAAGATATATAATGGCTTTCGTAGTTTATACGCTGGGAGTTCACACATCTCCTTCCTCCTCTAACCTCCGTCACTCCTGTAGATATGAGCATGGAATGTGTTAAGATACTGGAGTGGATCACAGCGACAGGGACGGAATTAATTAACAATAGAAGCAGCTTCACTCCCGTCAGCTGGTGCTGATAACATCAGCTCTTTACATTGTGCCTGTATGATACCTTGTAGTGAGGTTCACTTCCCTAACCCTCACCCACCCCCGCCCTCCCCGAGGTGATGTGTTCTTCCCAGTTTGAAGAAAACAGGCAGCTGTGTAGATGTAGATGTGTAGATGAGGGTGGTGTGTGAGGTAGATGAGGGTGGTGTGTGAGGTAGATGAGGGTGGTGTGTGTGGTGGATGAGGGTGGTGTGGTGTGTGTGGTGGATGAGGGTGGTGTGTGTGGTAGATGAGGGTGGTGTGTGTGGTGGATGAGGGTGGTGTGAGGTAGATGAGGGTGGTGTGTGATGTAGATGAGGGTGGTGTGTGTGGTGGATGAGAGTGGTGTGTGAGGTAGATGAGGGTGGTGTGTGTGGTGGATGAGGGTGGTGTGTGTGGTGGATGAGGGTGGTGTGTGTGGTAGATGAGGGTGGTGTGTGGTGGATGAGGGTGGTGTGTGTGGTGGATGAGGGTGGTGTGAGTTAGATGAGGGTGGTGTGTGAGGTAGATGAGGGTGGTGTGTGACGTAGATGAGGGTGGTGTGTGTGGTGGATGAGGGTGGTGTGTGTGGTAGATGAGAGTGGTGTGTGAGGTAGATGAGGGTGGTGTGTGTGGTGGATGAGGGTGGTGTGTGTGGTGGATGAGGGTGGTGTGTGTGGTGGATGAGGGTGGTGTGTGAGGTAGATGAGGGTTGTGTGTGAGGTAGATGAGGGTTGTGTATGAGGTAGATGAGGGTGGTGTGTGTGGTGGATGAGGGTGGTGTGTGAGGTAGATGAGGGTGGTGTGTGAGGTAGTTGAGGGTGGTGTGTGTGATAGATGAGGGTGGTGTGTGAGGTAGATGAGGGTTGTGTGTGAGGTAGATGAGGGTTGTGTGTGAGGTAGATGAGGGTGGTGTGTGAGGTAGATGAGGGTTGTGTGTGAGGTAGATGAGGGTGGTGTGTGAGGTAGATGAGGGTGGTGTGTGAGGTAGATGAGGGTGGTGTGTGTGGTGGATGAGGGTTGTGTGTGAGGTAGATGAGGGTTGTGTGTGAGGTAGATGAGGGTGGTGTGTGAGGTAGATGAGGGTGGTGTGTGTGGTGGATGAGGGTTGTGTGTGAGGTAGATGAGGGTGGTGTGTGAGGTAGATGAGGGTGGTGTGTGAGGTAGATGAGGGTTGTGTGTGAGGTACATGAGGGTTGTGTGTGAGGTACATGAGGGTTGTGTGTGAGGTACATGAGGGTGGTGTGTGAGGTAGATGAGGGTGGTGTGTGAGGTACATGAGGGTGGTGAAGAGGAACTGCAACTCTTCTTTTGTCTTTACTGTTTTCTGGCACTGCTCTTTCATTCTGGGGAGCGTCTGAGTGTGTACAACACTGTGTGAAACTGCATTTGATCTGTGATGTTACTATGCTGACCTCTGCAGCGCGTGTGTGTGTGCGTGTGTGTGTGTGTGCGTGCACGTGTGTACGTGCGGGTGTGTGTGTGTGTGCGTGTGTGCGTGTGTGTGTGTGTGTGTGTGTGTGTGTGTACTTACATTTTCAGGTAAACATGACATGCCTGCAAAGCTGCATGTGAGAGCGAACGTCTGTGTCCAGCAGCAGTGTTTGAACACAGTGGCACAAACACAGACAGAGACATGAGGGGCTCCACTCTCAAACATGGGGATCAGTGAGAACAAGAACACACACACACACACACACACACACACACACACACACAAGTCAAAGATCAGCGCCATGTAAACAAGAAGCTTGATTAGTGTTTCATAACTCTTCAATATTTCATTGGGCAACAAATTGGAATGTGACGTGTCATGTATTTGTCTTTCTCGAGCTTCGGTATTAAACATGAATTATGCCTGTCTGAGTTCTCAAGAAACACAAGGAAAAAAAAACCAGCTCCCTGTCCTCCCACACCAGAGACATGGAAGCCACTTACCACTTGTTTCTATGTACAGACACACTGGATTTGGCACTGGGTAAATGTGAAAAGTATAACCTGTCACAACGGGGCCTTTCCTGTGCTTTGCCGGGGCTTATCAGACAAAATCGGTTTATTCCATTCACTGAGAACCCTCTGCGTCTGCCCCCCTCCATCGGAGATTTAGATGTTGTCTGTCTTTGATACTGACACTTAAACTGGATCATATATATCATGGCAACCAGGAAACGCGGTGCTGCTGACACTTAGTAAAGAGCTAAACGATAGTCTGTTCAAGCCCGGCTAGACGCTTAGGCTGAGGAGCTGAGATCTGCTCGGGATGAAGAGCTTTCGCCTCTGGATCTGTGCGTGTGTGTGTGGAGGGGGGGCAGGAGACTGGCGGAGTAAATCCCAGTGCTGTGCTACAGTCTGGGCCCTCCAAACACCTCCCCCACACACACCACCCCGGGCCAGGAATATACTTGTTTAGTTTCAAACAGATGCGGTCAATATGCCTGTCATCTAACATTTATGAGAAAACTAGTTTCTGTTTATTTATTTATCTGTTTATTTACTCACGCTCATTAACTGGGAAATCTTTACCATACGGACCAGGGCAACTCTGGACTGACACTCTCTCTCTCTTTC
The DNA here is from genome assembly GCF_052324685.1 of Brachyhypopomus gauderio. Lineage (NCBI taxonomy): Eukaryota > Metazoa > Chordata > Actinopteri > Gymnotiformes > Hypopomidae > Brachyhypopomus > Brachyhypopomus gauderio. The sequence goes on from NC_135215.1 coordinate 3,351,737, forward strand.
TCTCTCTCTCTCGTGCTTTCTCATTCTCTCTCTCTCTCTCTCTCTCTCTCTCTCTCTCTCTCGTGCTTTCTCATTCTCTCTCACTCTCTCTCTTTCGTTCTCTCTCTCACTCTCTCTCTCATCTGGGGAGTTGGAGATTATAGATTGAGTGCATGGCTGAGGTGATTGGCAGTGTACGTTTGCTGATGATGGGGTGTGTGTGTCCGAGGCAGGCGGACATGATGGAGGTTTGAAGAGGGACGCCTCTAATTTCTGCCCAGAGTAATTATGATAAATGATGAGCCGGGGCAATCACGGGGCGACGCACTTTGCCGTAGTCACCTTCAAACGAACGTGTTTGCTCAACAGAGGCATCCACTCTGCATTCAAATGAACCTTCTACACCGGCTCCATGGCCATTGCCTCTTCTTTCGTTCGAACAGTGGTTCCTGCTCCTTTGACTCTGTTAGCAAGGTGCCACGAACCCCCCACCACCGAGCTGGGCTCATCCCGCTTAACTTGGCCCACGCTTTGTGCCATGGCGACTTCGATCGCAATAGTTTGCCGTGATTGTTTTGAGCACAGGATGTCTCAACTTAACTCCAATTAGGCGTGGTAAAGGAGGTGGTGTGAGTTATCCTCTGGACCCAATTAAAGCTGTTTTTCACCTGAGAGAGGCTCCTCGCGAATAACCATAACAAACAGAACCTCTCACACGGGTCTATGAAAAATGCATCCTCTGCTTCTCGGCGGTGTAGCCCGTGTCAGGGATGATCGTGGATATTTGTGGTTTAAAGATGTTTTTTTTTAGGTCCCTAAAGATCAGTCACCTCAGCTTGAGTGGAAGTTAGATTTGAATAGATACTTTTTTTACTTTAAAGCTTATGCCTCTGGATCCAAGCCTGGAGCAGGCTTTCTCTTGTCTAACTGGTCTGTACTGATGAAGTTGTTGGAACTGTGTCCACTGTGATGGTCCCTGCCTGCCTGGTGGCCTCCAACTTCCTCATCCTGCTTTCTCCTTCTCTCTAATAAGCCTTAATCATTCTACTCTCCGTCCTTCTCTCTTCCATCCTCCACATCAACTGTCCGTCTCTCTGTCCGGCCCCTGCCTTTGTCTCCTTCTGCCTCCTTCTCCATCTGTCTGACCCCACCTGCTTCGCCCTCATCCTCCCGTCCACCCCTCCGCCAGTGTCTCCGTCTTGCTGCTTCCTCGTCTGTATACCCGTCTCCGTCTTGCCGGTTCCCGCTGCCTCTGGCTGTGCGAGGTGGCCGTGGGCCCGCTGAAGTCCAGCGCTCCAGCTGAGGCCCGTGGTGTGCGTCTCATTACCGGCCGCTTCGTCCGAGCAGACGTGCGCACGACCGCAGGCCTCCCCTCCACGTCCGCCTGCGTTTACCAAGCCTTTGAACATCCGGCCGCACATGTTTTATTGATCGCTTTGTTGGTTGATACCCCCCCCCCCCCCCCCCCCCCCCCCCCACGATGGCCAGAGATGGGCTCATGCATTAGGAATAGGCGTGTGTCGGCTTGGCCAGGATGAAAGGAGCAGGGGGGGGTTCCTCTGCGTTCTCCTTCTCATGCAGCTGGAGAGGAGGCTTCACTACCCATTGCACACATGGACTGAGCTTTTGGAACGGTGGTAATGATGAAACAAGGTCGGCACCCGTTAACCAGCTGTTTTGCAGCAGGGACCGTGCGGGATTCACCTGCACTGCATGAGCTGGATAAACACTGCATAGTTTTGCTTAGAGCCAGCGGTGTTTTGGCGGCATTGTGGCCATGAGTCACGGCTTTGGATTTAATGAGGCAGGTTTGAACCGTTGTGTGTTTGTGTGTGTGTGTGTGTGTGTGTGTGTGTGAGCGTGTGTGTGTGTGTGTGTGTGCGTGTGATCAGTCACAAGATAATATTTCTTAGAGTCAAAGCGCAGATAGGTGCCCTAATCAGGACATAAAGTTAAAAAGCACTCTGATTTCATGATGCACTGTGTGTGTGTGTGTGTGTGTGTGTGTGTGTGTGTGTGTGTGTGTGTGTGTGTGTGTGTGTGTGTGTGTGTGTGTGTGTGCGCGCGCGCGCGCGCTATTACACTATAAAACACTATTACAGAAATGTAGCCAGTGATTTGAATTAAAGATGCAACCACCAGACAGACAGGCGTAGCGGACTAAATCGGTGTTGCCCAGAATAAGTGAAGTAACAGTAATTAGTTGTAAAGACAGGTGAGTGGAATGTATTTCTGTGAAGTCGTAATTACATGCTTAGTTTAACCCCTTGACTCACTTCTATTTGTTATGAGGAGAAACATGCAGACGTGTCAGGACCTGCATTAACACCCCATATTTTAGAGCCTCTGCAAGTTGTAAAGTGTTAAGCATCCTCTGCTGATGGGGCCCGGGCTTGTTGTCAGCGTGGCGTTTGTACATCTGTTCCCCGCGGCATTCTCTGCATCTCTTTTGTTAATTCTAATAACGTGTCGGCTGAAATGTTACATTAAACTTCGACGCAGCCGTCCGGCGCGCCTCCTTGGCGCGAACACGCACGCGCGCCCCTCCGCCCCACCCATCTTGGCGCGTGTTTATTTAAGAGTGTTGTAATTGTTGGGAAAATGTTTAAGTGAGACGTCAGCGCTAAACAGATGTTCGTGGTTACGGCTGACAATTACGTTTAGAGGAATCTCTGGGAAAAATAGCGGGTGTTTATTCGAACAAAACATATTACATGGGCTTGAATGAGCTCGCATTCATTTCAAGTCGAGAGCCGTTCTGATGATGCGCGCGCGGCTCTCCAGTACGGGGAGCAATAATCTCACCCCCTGTAGACTAAACACAAAGTAAAAAAAAAAAGCACTTCTGTGATTTGTCTTTCTCTTTCTCTTTTTAAAGAGGCTGGAAGAAGTGCACACTAATGTCTCTGAGAGATTAAAAAAACAGCAGAGCTAGCTGTGTAGGAGGATAAGGGGAAATACATATTTTGCATGTTACAGGGCTTGATTAACGGCCATGCCCACCAAAAAAAAAAAAAAAAAAAAAAAACCTAATTATTTTATTGAGTCAGGAAACGGAACATCCCCCGGGGGGATTTGGCATTAGCTTTAGAATAGAGGCCAGTGATCCCCCCCACCCCCCCACCCCCTCTCGCTAGGATGAACCCCAGGTATGGGTGGTCTCAGCACATGTGTATCAATAAGGAGCTTACTGGCAGAACTGGAAAAAGGACGGAATACAATACCTGAGCAATTTGATTTTAAGCCCCCTGGGTCAATCTCTTGAACCCACTTTTTCCCCCTTCTCTCTCTCTCTCTCTCTTTTTTATCAGAGCTCATAGTGTTTCTCAGTGCAGGAATTCTGAGTCAACATGAAGAAGGGTTGCTTACGCACATCCGTCTTTCAGGTACTTGTCCCCTAAGTAAAGGCTGCGTGCAGGCCAGATGGCAATAGAAGTCACCCTCCCACTAGAGCTTTGATACAGAAATGAAATAGGATTCTCATCATGGCACTGTCTTGTTGCCCTTGAAGCAGGAATGTAGCTTTCCAAGGTAATGTTCCCCAGCTGGAAAAAAAAAAGTGAAACCCTGTTACATTTATCTACCTTAACAATCCATACGTGAAGCGGTGGACCTCAGACAACACACTGGCCCCTGTACAAGTCTTGGTCTCCAAATGCTAAAGGTTCGACTTTAATTGTGACGCAAGGGGGGGGAGTGCATGGCGGTTATAGACAAAATAGAGACGCACATGTCACAGTACGTGTTGTGAATAGTTCACTTAATACCACTGTATACACAGTGGACAGAGAGCGGCCACCTTTACTCCGCTCTCTGCAAATCTCTGAATAAGAATCTGACATAAATTCTGCACATATAAAATTAGTAAATGCCACTGTAGCCGTAGTTAAATATCACATGATTCCCTCGGGAGACCCCTTGCAAGTTACCTTGGCCTATTTTGCCAAAAAAAAAAAGAGAAGGAAGGGGGGGGGGGGGGAGCGTGGAGGAGAACGTGAGAGAGGGGGGCCGGTGCCGGAGGTGTGAGGTTGCCGCTGGGTTTGGACCGCCATGGCGGGCGTGGCCACCGCCGCCCGCAGGCTCATGCTGAAGCCATCAAATAAAAGGTGGTGTTGAGAAAGCTTGCGATCGCCTTCTCCTGCGGATCATTACGGGTTAAGTGTGGCCTAATCTTTGCTCTAATAAAGTTGCTTTGAAGTGCGGAAAGGGGGCGGGATGGAGGCTGGGTTATTTATGTTTTTTTTCTGTAAATGAGCTCAGGCGAAAGTCGCGCGAGCACGTGCGTGCGTGCGTGACGAGCACGCGGCCGACTCGAGCTGTCGCTTTGAACTGTCGGTTTTAAAGATATACACTCTGAAGTTGTTCTCGCAAATCTGGAATCCATCTCATATCCATTGCTGCTAAGCTTCAGCGCAGCTAGGTCTCCGTGGGAGTTTTTTTTTTCCCCTCCGCCATGCCCGCCTGTTGCAGGGTTGGCATGATGCCAGGCAGGGGCGGAGGGAAGCCCCTCATTAATTTGCCCACAGATTGCTGTTAGCTTCGCTCGCTTGGGTGAGAGGTGTTTACAACAGTTTAGCAGCGAACTGTCAGAGACTGAGGCCTTAATGTAGCGCTGTGTCACAGCACGGGGACGGCCTTGTTTATGTTGCGGTGTTGGCATTTTGCCTTAATAGGCAACACTGGGTCCCAGCCAAAACCATGAGCCAACACGCAACAGGTTCATTTCATATCATCCACAGAGAGAGAGAGAGAAGTAGAGATGGAGAAAAAGGATTTCTGTGAATGTCTATATGGCTCTATGCACTTCACCTAACACATCACAATATGGTTGTGATTCCTAGTGTAAATGTTATTTTACTGGTGTGTCGGTGTGTTTTCCATCTATTCTTTTTTTCTTTCCAAGGATGAAGTGATATAACATGCTGGAAGGGATCTAGATTCCTTCTCCGAACGGATCATGTTAAATTACCCAAAACCGTTTAACATTCAACACACAAATGGCATTTTTACCATGTGGAACTCTTTATTTAATGTTTTCCTTGTTGATATTCCGAATCTGTAACGAATGGTAATGATTCGCAGCTGGTGACGAGATGGTGCACGGTGTCAGAGGTCTGCTCCAGAGCAGGATGGCTGACACGATGAAGGACTGATTTTTATGTAGGCTTATTTCTGATTCACTCTTTGCTTTGACTGATTCTACTAAGGCATAATAAAGATGTAATTGAAGGACTTACTAAACTAAAAAGTGTTGCAACAAGTCAAATCAAAAAGCATTAGCCACAAAACTGATATATACAGGGATGTTTTTAATTTCTAACAGTAATTTCTCTAAGAAGTAAGAGACTTCTTTAGAGAATATTGTAATGACCTGATGGATGTGTTTATATTACAAAATAACTAAATAAAACATAGGAACCCTTAAACGAAACGATTCAAATAAACATGTAAGTAAAATATTTGACTTCATTTACATATTCTTTACCTGGAGGTGCATATGCACCTTATTCAACACGTACGTGATTGCAATAAACCCCTGCACTTAACCATAGCCGCCATGGTTAACGTACCATAGCGTGTTTCAGTCTGTCGTCAAATTGGCTTGATGCAGCATAGCATCACAGGGAGGATGTTGATTTTCAGAGACCCCAGGCCTTGATTATACCTACCCGAGTGTGACCAAAGTAAATCATAACAATAATCGCTGGTATGAATGCTCAAGTCGGGGCCTTAAGAACTGACGTGTGCGCCGCCGTGTTTCCAACCTCCGTCGGTGGTGAGTGACGTGAACAGGCGTCCCATGACACAGCCAGGATGTGCCGCTCAACCCGAGATGCACCAAAAGGCGCCGACTGTTGGGACATTTGTGACAAGTGCCTCGATAAGGGAGCAGAGAAGAATACACAGGGTTGGGTAGTAACTGTGACGACTTTACGCAAGCAACGTAAAAAGGTGGCTGTATTCGTAATGACGTCTGCATTCGTAAAAAAATCCTAATGACGCTGTTGGTCGTGAATACAAGATCGTCTGCATTCGTAAAAAAAAATCCTAATGACGCTGTTGGTCGTGAACACAAGATGTTTTCCGCAGATATATTTGTTTTTTTGACATATAGCATATTCTGCATAATATAAAATGAGAAGTCCATGATCTCCTATTAGCCTACAGACGTTTTTAATCAGTATATTCCAGCAGAATGTGCCACAGGCTAGCTCTGAGCTTTCTTCTCACCGATGCCAAAATATTCCATACCTATGTGAGATGTTTACACTTGTGGAGCCTTCTTGACAGGAGTGCAAGGATTGGGAATTCATGTAGCAGAGGGCCTTACCAGCCATGCAGGACAGACCTAGGAGGGACATGTTGTTTATATGCACAGCTTTAACACATCTGCTGAGATGTTCGTTAGTCTGTAGAGGAAAAAAATACAGAAGCATGTGGAAGCTTGGCAGACATACTAGCAGGCACGGTAAGAGACCAGTGTTCGGAAACCCTATGGAAATTAATAAAGTAAAAATTTATTCCAAACGTTAAGTAACCAGATTATGTTACTTTATTACATGTAATATTTTGGATTTGGTTATGTTATTTTTAATAGGACACGCTAAAAGCAGGAGACATTTTTAAACACTCCCAACATATCTGTTATAAAGATTCTCAAAACACTTTTCAGGTTATTGTCCCCTTTAATGTTAAAATGGATGATGGATTGCTTTGTTTGTATGAATTTAGGTCTTTGTTAAGAATTCTACCTCTGTTATCATTCTAGGCTTCATGACACCTCCCAAGGAAGAAAAAACCATTACAGGACCAATGAAGAGAGATCACAAAGCTCTGTAAGCTGTCATCCAAGTCAGCCTCTCTGACTGACTATAGCTCTACTACCCACGGGTGTTTGCTTGTCAGCCTCCATCGATAATCTTAGGTCAAACAGCATGTATCGAGCTAAACACTACGGTGTGGCGAACCCCGAGTAAACAAGGGCTTCTTGCTGAGAGCTGGCAGTGATATCTCCTCTGGTGTGTTCACCAGCTTCACATGGGGCTGTTTTTTCCTCTTGAAAAGCTTTATGGGATCATGAGCGCTGACAGCGGCGGAGAGCGCTGTGTGTGGAGCCCTCGTCGCGATTGTCAGGGCTTTGTGTATTCAGATGTTTACTCTGTTTTCTCTCCATTCACCCTCAGCTGCAGAATTCTCTTTCATAAAAGCACGCGAGACGAATGTTGTGGGATGACTGTACATGATTTACAAGGGGAGGGCAGGAGGGGGGGGGGGGGGTGCTTCCTGTTGCAATGACAATGTTGTGGCAGGGACATGATGGGCTGAGCCTTCGATGTTCACACGATGTGTTTATTTTGTGTTTTCTCCAGTTAGTCTCTGTTTGTCGCCCTGCGGAGACTGGCAGCGACTCCGGAGAGCGTTTGAATAAAACAACAAATTGCAAGTCGTTTCCTGTCCTTTGGCATGCGACGCTCGGTTAATATCCATTATTCACAGCAACATCTTGTTGGTATGATAGAAGCAGTTTGTTTACTAAACATGGAAACGTGCGGATGAAAGCGAGGCGCTGCATAATTCATGCGTGTTTGTGAGCGTGAGACGGGCCTTTCCGAGGTGCCGTGCCGTCAGCCTCTTCCCCGCACATTAAAAATACACCCGTCTAGCACGGAAAAGCTCCGCGGCTGGAATCATTTATTCAGCTGCGGAGGCATTAATATTGCACATGGCTCCTTACGTCGGGCGAGGTCGCCCGTCCGGCCCCCCGGAAGTACGCCGGCGTCTCGCTCGGAAGGCGAAGCCGTCTTCTACCGATCACGTCAGACACCTATATCAGGTGAGCACACCCCCATACTCCCCACCCGTGCCACCCCGCAATTCCCCGCAGCCCTTGAGGGCATCTCAGCACACTGTTTAATCCAAATGCCAATTTGGCACAGGTTTGTTTTGGGGGGGTGTGTGTGGGGGGGTTGGGGGGCGTGCCAGAGCAGGTGCGGCAGCGTGGGCCGAGGGGAGGAGCTCCTCCCAGCTTGGCTCGCCTCTAATTGGAGTGCAGGGAGCGTCCGGGGGTGCCGGGTGTCAGTCAGTGTTTAGGATGCCTTGGGGCACTCCTCTCCTATGGGTATCAAAGTGTTCTAATTAAATGCAGGGTTCACAGTGCGGCCTCGCACATCACAGGTCGGGGGAGTGCGGCCTGTGTCCTCGCTGGCTTTGACTAGCCGCAGTCTCCGCTAATTACCCATTGTCCAATTGACTTCCCCCTACATAGCAACGAGAGCCCCCTTCTCTCACTCTGTCTCTTACACACACACACACACACTGACACATTCCTGTCTGACCCCATCTCGCTACCTCCACACACCACTCCCCCACCCACACACACACACACACCCCCCCACTTGCCTGGCCGGCCTAATTAATCTTACAGAGCTCTCCCCCAACCAGGTTGCGGTGAGCTCAGACCCCTGTTTGTAATTTGATTTGGGATGATAAAAGCATGCACATGCCTGTGAAGGGCCAGTGCTGTTCCCTAGCGCTGGGGAGACAGGCAGGGGCCATCAATCTTTCCCCCCACGTGCCTGGCAAGCCGATATCCCAGAAAATTAACTTCAATTAATAACACAAATCCCCCGGCGCAGGCTGCAGACGCAAGCGCCGCTTTGAAGGAGAACCTTCAAAGATGCCTCTCACTCTCCCTTTCATACACCGGCCTGGCCTGCTGCCTTTGTTTGACGCCAGCATGGGAAATATTTGCTGCATCCACACAAATATTCCCCCATCAACATGAAAAATTGATCACGCTCTCCTGGTTGAATGCTAAGCAGCACGGCAGATTCTAACGAGGCTTTCAAGACACTCATTATTGCATTCTGCTTATACCTTTAGACTTCAGCTGCTGTTGTTTTGCTGCATTGTGAAATAATATGGAGGGTCTTGTGTGTGTATGTGTGTGTGTGTGTGTGTGTGTGTGTGTGTGGGAGAGATCGGCGCATCTCTGCACCTTTAAGCTCCTTACCTTAGGCATAGCCTAGACTGTCGGCTTTGTGACATTCTAGCAGCATGCGACGCTACGCGAGGCCGCGAGTGTGTGGGTGTTTCCGTGCCAAAGGAATGTCTGGATGCGTCTGCGTGTATGTGTGTGTGTGTGTGTGTGTGTGTGTGTGTGTGTGTGTGTGTGTGTGTGCTGCCTCTCTGAGTGCTGCTCATCAGATCAGGGCCCCCGGTGCAGTCTGGTCTGCAGCTTTACAGTACACGGGTGGCTCCTGGCTGGATCACGGGCCATTCTTCCTGCAGGCTGTGCTAAAGAACTTACCCTACTAAAGCGAGCCCTGTCAACAGCACACTCACAAACACGCACACACACACGTGCGCATCTATACACACGTGCTCACAACAGGCACGAAAAAGTATAGAGCGAGGCGGGCTTTTGAAGGGTCTATTAGAGGGGCGTGGGGGGGAGCCCGGCGGGTCTGGAACTCAACCAGCTGTTTACTACTCTGCAAAATGCTTATGCAAGGTATGCTACTGTCTGATAGAGGATATCTCTCTCTCTCTCTCCCTCCCTCTCTCGCTCTCAGTCTAAGGCCCAAGTGTAACGCTGACGTAGACTGAGACGACAGTGGCGGGCCTGGCGAACCTGTTTCCTCATCGTTCACTCTTAAACGCGCCTCCTTTATGCCCGCAAACAACATGAGAGACGTTAATTCCTTCCTTATTCCTGCCTGGTGTCAGGCGTTGTGCTTGGCAGCTGCCTGAAATATCTTTGTGGTGTTTCTCCAGCGTTTGAAGGTCTGACAGTGAAGTAGGGTTCACAGGGCTGGGGCGTTTACGCCAACTTAAGCCGCGTTAATAATGAATGATGACGATTCCAAATACTCCAGCACCACTATAATGCCGTTATTAAGACGTCTTGAGAGCCCATGTGTCAAAACCCATTGCACACCTGCAGCTCAGTCAATGGGATTGTTGTGTTCAAGTGTGTGACAGCTCAGTGTGTGTATGTGTGTATGTGTGTGTGTGTGTGTGTGTGTCTGTGTGTACTCCATGAAAAGCCTGTGCATCCCTGCCTCTCCACCCTGCCTCAGGCACTGGCTCCATTGGGATGGTTTATATGCAATAGTGGGCTTCTGCGTATTGATCAGTGCTAATGTCTCAATGATCCCCTCATGATGCCCCCCCCCCCCCCCTCCAGCAGGGATATTACAGCACATCTGCCATGTTCATGTTCTTACCTGACTTACAGCTGCTCGTAATTAGCCCCCATGCTAATGAAGAGGCGGTACCAGACTGAGGGCCGGCCTGGTTCTCCTGCCAGTACACCGGGCCCTCACTGCCTCCGCCCAGAACCTGTGCTGGTAGCAGGGTGTGTGAATGTTTTGAGATTAGACTTGTACGTTGCTAAATCTAATAGCTTAGCTTCGCTTTGCTGGTTTGCCAGTGTACATGCATGCACTCTGCCCATTTCCTAAAAGCATGTCACTTGTCCTTGGATGTGCAGTAATGACGAAGTTCTTAGCTTTGAGAAGAAATCCTCTGCACGTCCATGTAAATGTTTACATAGAAGTGAAGAGTGTTGAAACTTTAACTCATCATCTTCACCTGTATTCAATGTGCTCAAGTGGCCTGCAACAGAGGCCCCAGGGGAAGCCTCTATCTCTTCCTCTTTCCCCCTCCCCCTCTCTCTCTATTTTTCCCACTCTCTCACTCTCTCTCTCCCTTTCTGTCTCAATGTCTCTCACTCATTCTCTCCTTCACTCACCCTCTCTCTGCTGTCTGTCTCTGTCTAACCCCCCCCTCTCTCTCTCTCTCTCTTTCAGAGCTACGTTTGATTATTTTTAGTCCGAGAAGTCTACTTCACCCTCGTTTGTTTTCATTAGGGTGATTGCCTCAATGTCTTCACGACCTTCAGCCATCCACACATTCCAGAGGAAAACGCAGACACACACACACACGCACGCACGCACACACATACCCATGTAGATGCACATATACACCCATCATGTCTTCCTCTGACTAATGACACATGTGTACAGGTTCTCTGTTAGCGTTGGTGTTGGGGCATAATATGTTTTGGGTAATGAGGAGTGGTTTGAATGACATGGTCGGAGCCTCTTCTTTCATTTCTCCCCTTGACTCAGTGCAGCCTGTCAGTCAGTCGTAGCCCGAGGTAGTCCCTCCAGACCCGCACGCTGCTCCCGGCTGGGCTGTGGCTCTGTTTCGGCTTGGGCTCTGACAGTTTCCTGCCTGTGTCTTTGTGGCTGTATCCTTCAGCTGGATTAGGGCTGATGAGTGCATGCGCGCGCATCTGTGTATGTGTGTGTGTGTGTGTGTGTGTGTGTGTGTGTGTGTGTGTGTGTGTGTGTGTGTGTGTGTGCTCGCGTTTGCATACGTGCATGCATGCATATCTGTGGAGTTTTTGCAGCCACTTGGTTTGTTTGTCCTGGGGAACCGCGTTGGGACTCTCTGTGGGCTTCCTGCCAGCCAACCAGGAGCCGGGTGGACAGAGTGAAGGCCTACTGAGATACAGATGACCTGAGAACAAGTGTGTGTGTGTGTGTGTGTGTGTGTGTGTGTGTGTGTGTGTGTGTGTGTGTGTGTGTGTGTGTGTGTGTGTGTGAGAGAGAGAGAGAGAGAGAGAGAGAGACGCAACTCGCGTCTCCTTCACTGTTTGCAGGGTGAAAGGTGTTCGAGTCCATCCTACTCAGATACTGCACTTACTGCAGTGAGTTACCACCATGCCCCCCCCCCCCCCCCCCCCCCCCAGCACAGAGTGATTAATTATGATCGCAAGAGCACTGAACACACACACAGAATAAAACAATCAAGTGTGGTGAGGGGTGGTGTGGTATGGAATTGATTTCTGTTGTAACAACCCAAAAGTGAATTGTGTGTGTGTGTGTGTGTGTGTGTGTGTGTGTGTGTGTGTGTGTGTGTGTGTGTGTGTTCATGCGACTAAGGACATGGGGCCCTATGAACTGAAGGGTCTTCAACCTCTCTGATGAACTATGTGTGTGTGTGTGTGTGTGTGTGTGTGTGTGTGTGTGTGCGCGCGTGTGTGAATTGTAGCTGCTTAGTCTATATGTTAGTTAAAATATAATTTCAAACCCATTCAACTTAATGATTTTATATTTATTTATTTATTGTACACTAAATATTTTATATACAGATTTACATTTGTATTTCCCATAACTTTTAATGTATAATTTCTTTTGCTACAAGCCCCAAGAAAATCTGAACTAGCTGCTGTTTGAATTTACAATAGTGTCTAGACTGCCTTTGTGTTGGTTATGTAACCCTGCATAGTAACGTAGTGATGAGTTTGTTGCAGTTGGCGATGTTAAGCTTATTATCAGGATATGTCAGTTAGCAACGTTACTCCTGGCCTCACCAGTGGTGTAATTAACCTTTAGAGTCCTCAACATGAGCCAAGTTTCTAAAACAGGTTTGCCAATTTAAACTAGTCTAGTCTTCAGTCTTCAAAGTTTTACTCCCTTTCACTCTCTGTCTCTCTCTTTCTCTCTCTCTCTTTTTCTCCTGCTACTCTGGCATCGGCAGCATTTTCAGGCAAAAAATAATCTGCAATAGTGTGTGTGAATGTGTGTGTGTATGTGTGTGTACGCATGCGTGTGTGCACTACAAGGTCTTTTTACGAATGAGAGCACCTTTCCCTTTTCAGCCATAAACACAAAAGCTTTTCCTTGCTTTTTAACAATTTACCATTGCCAGGAATGGGGTGTGTTAGGACCATGTCTCCATTGTTTGACACTCTGGAATTTCTCAACATGGCTCATTTTTTCATCAGCCTCACGCTGCATTGAACTGAGAGGAAAATAAAGTCCAGAACAGGTTTGCTGTAAATGGGGTCTCACTCTCTGATTGGCTTACTGGGAAAGTGACTGCATTATTGATTTGCAATTGATATTTTATATAGGAGTGTAAATATATTATGTGATCAGTGAGAAATTGCACAATGTCCAAACTGCCAGCAAAAGTATTCAGAGTATCTCAGTTTTAGTGACACATTTTTTAAATAGAATACATTTGTGGACCCATTTTAAGCTTTATTTTAACATCTGGATTTTAGAGTTTGCACTTTCTTCTGTTTGCACTTTCTTCTAGCAATTGTGCGTTCCCTGAGAAACGCTGAGCTCGGAGTGGGTTTTGCTCCACAGAGATCTCGAGCGCGTTGTGTTAAGGCCTGTATGGAGTATGGAGTGGAGTTCAGTTTTTTGGCCTCGTCCTTGTGCAGTCAGGCCATGGCCCACTAGTGCAGTGCATCATGGGAGGGAGGGTGGCCATCTTCCCAGTGCCAAGTAGTGATTCCACCAGGACTCCACTCAGCAGTTGTGAACAGTTTTGCCCTGGATCTGTTTATTTACTCAGTTAAACACAGTCTCACATCTTTGCTCTTTCTCTCTTCCTCTGTCCCCTTATCTCTCTCGGTCTCGGAGATGTGGATAATGGCTGGCAGATGCGAAGATCGTCACAAGGCCTCAGACGTGTTTGTTTGCGCTGGCTGGGTTCTCGCAGACTAAACCGGTATCGGGTCCCGGCAGCTGCGGTGGATCAAACCGCACGCGGGCGCTCACGCTCCACCTGGCAAAACACGAGGACGAAGCGAGTGACAGGAGCGTTACGTCTCTGTTAACGTACGAGCAGTTTACAGAGGCGAGCCACCTGATCGGCACACAGCCTTTTAGCTGGAGACGCTAAAAGATAGCACGTGGGGTGGGGTGATAGTGCAGGGTTGTCTGGCTTTATCTGTAGAAAGGAGATCAGACTGAATTATTGGATTTGGAGTTTAAAGGCCAAACACTATATTTAGCTAAGGGGATTGAGAGAAGGAGGAACCGCTTGCCTGATTTTGAAGGGTAACCCATTTGCTGACGTGACCAAAGCCGGGCTTTTATTCGAAATGTTTTGAGCCAGTGGCAGCTGCTGATTAGTGTACGGCAAGTTCGCGTCCAGCCAGAGAGAGGCCTGTCCGCCGTTTGCCGATGCTTGCCGTCTGACTACGGCTGCACAGGTTTCCTGTGGGAGCTGTGGTGACTTAACTGTTGCCCACAGTCAGAGGGGTCCGGAAAGACCCTGGGTGGGGCCGGGTGGGCACATGAGACCGTCCAGCAAAAAGTCCCGGAAGGGGGCACAGCACCAAGATGCAACATGGCATGTCCCCGCGTTTGTCTCCCATCGGCCTGCCACAGGTGCGTCATTCTCCCTCCCTCCTTGGTTAGGGTTACCTCGGACTCCCCTACGCCAGGGCACAGAGGCGGGGCGTTACCTACGTTCCACTCCCCTCCTATAGGTGGGTGGGTGCCTAACGAGGGTACGTGATTGGCAGTCGGAGGAGGAGGCTGCCAGGAAACAGGACAGAGATTGCCTCATATCCTGTTTTTGCGAGCTGGGCCACTTAGTTGTGATAGTCCCAGGTGGTGGGAGTGGAGTTGTAGAAGGATCTGGAAAACAGGATACTTCGGCTTCCATATCAGTCATAAACCTACAAGAGCCACACCAATTATTTAAGTTCCACCTGTTTCTGTTTATGCATAAAAGGCATTCAGTCTACCGCCGATATAATGAGATTCAACATTCACATCTCGAATTTGTCTTTGTCTTTGTACAGAAAAACAAGACAAACCAAGTAAACTTTTAGCCATTTGAGCGGCTTCAGTTCCAAAAAGCACTGAAGCCTAATTATGCATGGAAAAAATAAAATTCGAGTCGAGTTGCTCTGTGCCGCTCCTCTCTCTCTTTCTCGATGTCTTTCTCCTCTTCCTCTCCCCGCACACACTGTGTCCACCACATGCTTGTGTTATTGTCTTATGAGATGGAGCTCTGTACACACGTGGACTCCGGCTCTGTCGTATAGCCCCGGTCCTTCTGTTCCTGCTCACTCTGACTGCCAGTGTGGCATTGCCTCTCACAGCGAAATGAATTCTTGACACTCTTTTTTTATGTCTGGTCAGCAACTCCATCTGGATTTCAGGCTGTTTTGTCATTGCTTTACTGGTCTGAGGGTTGTCAGAATTGATAAGAATATCTTATCAAATTTAGCCACTAAACAGAACCTTGTCAGAATGTCTTACATTTTATTTTTAGAGGTAGCTGCAGTCGAGTGAAATGAGGGGAAGGATTATGCGGTGTCCTTCAGTAGCGTAATGACTCTCCCTGATAGAGTTCCCGTCCAGATCTCCACACCCTCTAAACGTACGGCTGTGGATCCCGCAACGGGGCCACGCCATGTCGGATCCAGATGATTCTGCCATGCACTAGCAGCAGGCCTTAGAGCACCTGGCGTATTCGATGATGTTCACGGACGCAGTCACACCGGTAGACGGGTCACGAGAGAGAGGGTCGTCCTGGCCGTCCCGCATTGAAACATCCTCTCAGCCAGCCCTGATCCTAGTGGTCCTGAGTTTCCAACGGAGACCTCCTCCTCCGAACCACGTGCCTCTCCGACCTAGTGTGTGTGTGTGTGCGCAAATCTGTTCATTGTGCACACCCGCCCTCAGCCACCTTTGCAGGGTGAAAAAGTCTCTGTGTTTAAAGAGACAGAACATATATGTAGATCACAGATGCTGTTTTACCGCTCGTATTGGTAATCACACAGTCAAGCATGATACATACATACTAATATAATACCTCATCCATATACAAGGATGGGCAAATAAATAGATCCATATCGCCCCTTCATCACACTCTCTCTTGTGCTCACACAGAGAGCCCAGGGAGAGTCGTCTCCTGCAGCACACAGCATTATTTACGAAACCGTCTCCTAACAAGTGAGGAGTGATTACCATAAGGGAGGCAGTAGAAACACCGGCGCTGGAGGAATATCCATCATAATTGATGTGTCGCCAAGCAGATTACACACATTAGCGCACACAGCTTTACATATGACAGCTCCAACCGTACATGAAAAATTCCGTAGTGAAGGGGGGGGGGGGGGGGGGGGGGAGTGGTGTTTTGCTCTGTGGATATTAGGATGCGTGAGCAAATGATAAGGCCACCGTAACAAGCGTTTATTTGTCTGGGCTTCCAGAGGGATCCTGCGCTCGGTGTCCCTGTGCTCTGATGATACCTCTGTTCCCTAATGCCATCAGAGTCAGCGCCGCTAATCCATAACATGCTGTTAGGTTCGAGTGCCAGTGTGATAAAAGCAAAAAAAAAAAAAAAAAGGTTTGTAAAGTTATTCTGGTATGTACAGAAGATCTTGCCTTTTACAGCACCAGCGGCAATCCCAGACTCTTCATTATGGTGTTATCAAATGGCTGTGAAGCTGTTTATAGATAATAATAAATGAGAGGGTATCACACACTCGAACATTGCTAGCACATTGCGTACAATTCTCCCCCAAAATGTGACCTTTTGCATAATAATAAGAATAATAATAACAACGAAATGATAAGATAATAATAATAATAATAATAATGTCATTATTATTATTATTATTATTATTGTTCTTTATTTTTCACAGTTTATTTTATATATAGAAATCTTGCACACTACCTCATGTGTACGCACAAAGCAAAACATCTGTTAATTTTATTTGCATCAGTGAAAAGGTATTATTTTCTTACATTTGTGTCCTGTGATTTAGTTAATCTGGGATGATTTTAATTTGTACTATCATCCTCATAATTACGGGACTAATTAATTGTTCTTTAACCAGACCAAATCTTGGTGGTGTTTGTGAGCTGAGACCCTCTTCAGAAAAGTGTCATTAGTTACACACCCACTCTCAAGTCCTCTGAGTCACACTTCAGATTAATCACCCTTAGAACCACAAAGGTAATGAAAGATTCCAGTGCTCCTTCCGCCGATGATATTTCTGCCTATTCTGACCATATATGGACAGACAAATGAAGCCCTCACATTATATGTGAATTGTAAAATGTGTGCACGTCATATCAAATTGTCCAAGTTTAAAAAAAAAAAGAAAAAAGCAAAACATTAGTTTACTTCTTCTGCCATCAGTTGTGTCCAGTTATCAGTACAAAGTGTCAAATGCTAATGGAGCTCTCACATTATGTAGTATTTGAAGTTATTAGATATTAAATACATAAATAAAAAGATTTCTGAAATTAAACACAATATGGTAGGAGATTTTTCACAGATTCTTTTGTGTAAAATCTTTTCTTTTCCCTTACATACATCTAATAAAGTGATACAGCGATACAGTTTGGATGTCATTAGAGTCTGCTGAAGATATTTCTTGGAATGTACACAATCATAGTCTTGCATGAACCATGAAAATTTAAGTGTCCTGTATGTACTATTGGAAGGAATTTTTATTTTTATATTTTTTATATTTTTAGAAAAAAATATTTTACTATTTTATAGATATTTTTTATTTCTCTCCTGTTTTGTGGAAAGATGATTTTTTAGTACATGACTGTGTCTTCAGCAGTTTGTACGGTAGTGATTGGGTCTTTGTATTTTGCAGTACTGCTTATATGTTTTTAAGAGCTTTGTTAAAGCAGACCTCAACAGCAACAAAACAGATAACCCTAATTCTGCTCCAACACTGACCTCTAGTGGCCACTGCGTTCTGTCCCCACTGTCAAAAATGAAATGACCTTTTATCAGATTCAGTCACTCACACACATACCTATAACGGCTTCAACTGTCATGTTCAAGCCTCCACTTCTTCCCTAATGATGTTACAATTGCCCACTTGCCATACTGGCACTGAAGAATTCCTTTAATTGGAATTTCAAGAGTTTGCCCCTCTTATAATCAAGTCTCTCAGGAATACGGACCTGACTGAAGCCAGTAGGCTAACACAGTCAGAGCAGCAGACAGGTTTTACATTCCTTTCTTGAGCATTACTACTGCCAGATTTTTTTTAAATACCAGACATATAATGCAGCGACATTTTCAAGGTACAACTACAACACATCTCAAGAAAGCGACACATAAACTATCAAATCTGCAGCTTTATTATATTTACACCAACATTTAAGGAGGGTGTTTATTAATGCCTTTAGGTCCTCTACAATCATGAATATTGTATATCTGTCCCGCTTTTGACCTCACACTCATGAATCCCTCTGTGTGTCCCGGCACCTGTTAGCTCACTCCTCCTGTCTCCCCATCATTCCCTCCATCAGCATCTTCCTCTGTTGCTCTGCGCTCGCCTCGTCACCCTGCCATGCCCCGCGTGGCCGTGGAGCTGTGCTTAGATCTCTGGAATATGGTAAAACGGCGTGACGGTGCTCTGCAGGCTGTAATAGACGTAATAGGGTCAAGGCTCTGCATTTAATAAACAATTACCCATTAATAATGCATTGGTCCATCTCTAAAGGGCCCGGTGGTGGCCCGCTGTCGGATGAATAATGCACAGATCTGTGGTCAAACGGGCCGGCCCACGCAGCGCCAATTATCTCTGCGTGGTAACGAGCCTCCACACACAGCCCCCCCCCCAACCTGCCACCCGAGCCCACAAGCTCTCTCACACACTCGCAGGGCCATCCAGAAGAGCGACAAAGGACCGCGTGATCGGCCACTGCACACACACACACACACACTCACACACACGCACGCGCGGATTAAACTTACATTCCAGCTTATTTTATTTGCCTGATTTCCCTGCAGTGCTTAGAGGGAGTGCTGGCACCATTATAGTGGCCTGTGCCTCCAGACCTGTCTCACCCATTTTGAATTACAAATCAATCACAGGTCCCATCCGCCGCTCCACCAAGGTCACTCAGATTAGCAGAGGTTATAGCGTAGCGCGGAGGTCCGGCCGGCAGATTAGCATAGGGCTGTGCGGGGGACGGAATTAAACGACGACATGGGCCCGACCGCATGGACCCCGCTCTCTATTTGAATACGAAGGCACAGAGAGGCCGGCCAGGCGGATTGGAACCGGGGCCTTACGGATCAAACGTGAAGCCGCACAGTTAAAGGGGCCCGTTAGCTGGGCTGGGCCACAGCCCTCAGCTGAACAGTTCTGCTGGACAGGTTCCCACAGGCCCTCACTTACTGCCGTTAACGAGATAAGTGTCTGGCCCTCCACACCCTGCTCAGGAAGTCTACGTAATTGACACAGGCGCCATACTGCACCTCAGTTCTAAACAACCTGCCTTTAATACACTTTGCTTTGTTTGATTTCACATCTGTCCAAATATTTAGTGTACAGTTACATTACTTTAATGAAATTGCTAATTATTAAACATAATAATCTTTGTTTTACAGTGTGTTGAATCCAAATGTGAAATTGTGTGATCATGCAGTGTGATATCTTCACCCATTTTTTAATCATGCATGTTATTTAAGGTGACGTGTCTTTAAAACACTTATTATTAATAACAAGTATTTAAATAATTCAGCTAATTGATGAATGATCTGCATTTAAAGCACTTCTGTCTTGATTTTGAGATAACTGACTAATTAAACAGCAACATTTGGATGGCTCATATTTTATACATAAACTAAATGATCTCTTATTTAATGTAGCAGAGTCACATGACTATAGTCATTTGAGTGAAATCTGCATGTGATGTATATCAGTGGATTTAAAATATCTCCTCTCGTCTTACTCAGTCAAGATTTCACCTTCCCAGCAGTGGGTCACAAGAATTTTCAAGAATTTCATCCTTCCCTAGGCAACCGTCCACTTGTCCAATCTGCCTTTACATACAAACACTGGGTTACAACTGCCCAAATATTTGCATTTCCTTATTTATATTATTTATGTATTTATGATTCATATTTACAATTAGCAGGTTAAAACTCAGGTGAAGGGTTAATATGAAAACTAGAGTAATAAAATACAATTGATTCATAGACTCAAGATAAACAGAATAAATTAATATCTAATCTAAGGATAAAAATAATATATTTGATCTATATAACCCCCCACCCCACCTCACCCCCACTACTCCTTACAGAACCCAAGCTCATGTTCGTGTAGCATCTAGGCATCTTCCTATATGCTGTAGAAATTCCCAATGCATGCACACACACACACACACACACACACAAGACCAGTGCTGATCAGACCTTATTCAGATGGTGGGCTGTGTTCACACACTTGTGTAGTAGATGATGTGATGTTATAAGTATATCAGGCCCAGTGGTGTTGGAGTTGTCTTGGTGTCACCAGTGTCGTTATAAATACCCAGCCAACAGCAACGGCTAAACACATATGACTTAGCAAGATTCTTTGCTTGCTAAGTGACTTGCTAAGCCACACCATTACAATGTTATTGGTCAGTTATTAGCCCTTGTAAAAGCCATTTGAGGTGTTCATGGAGAGTTTCAGAGCTTTATAATCAAATCTATATCTGCTTCAGCTGTTGCAAATGGTTACAATGGAGAATAATTTTAATGTGTTTACCTTAACCTATAAAAGCCACGCTAGCTGGAAACAAACACAGAAAAGGCTTAAGCAGAAATACTTGCGATATGTCTGTTATCTAGCAATAAACATGCACCTCACATGTTCATATTATGTTCAGCACAGAGGTAAATAAATACTTTGAAAACTCTCAGCGGTAGGTTCTATTCCACAGCTTTCCATGGACTTCCACAGTCATTTTTATGTGACATTTAAGTACAGCCTTTCTTACAATAGATTTACTCTACACATTTACCCCAAAAGAAGAGGCAGCAGTTTATAGACTCGAAAGACATAGCATCAGTTCCCAGTGGAGGCAGGTTCTCGTGGTAGATCATTTTGGTAAGGCAACAGATGGACTGTCTCTAACTATACGCCTATAGCTATATGTGTCTAATGAAGTGGGTGCTGAGTGTACATATTTAATGACAAACTACAAATGTGGTTCTTTACACTAGCTAAGTTACATTTTAGCAAAACATCTCCAAAAACCTTTTGTTTTTCATGGGACGTTATTACATTTTGATGAAACATTACTATAGCTTGCCAAAGTTTAGCATTATGCTATCATTTGCATTATGCTAACTTTTTATGAAGATTTAAATCTGAGGTAATATTAAAGATATGTAAGTCTGTATAGTAGAAAATAGCCATTTCCAGCTATCTTATTTAAAAAACAGTAATAGTAAAATGTTGTATAAGGTTAGTGTTTTAAATTGTACAATCTATGAATTTATATAAATATTCTGGATAATGTTTAAAATGGTTTAAGTATTCACATCATTATTAAAATATTGTTCGCTTAATTTTTTATATATGTCCAGATGAAACAGCCAGTGCTTTGCTTGCATATTTGACCAAATGATTTTTAAAGTGTAATTATTTGATATGATGTCTGAAATATCCTCAGATATACAATCCAAAGAGTTTGTACTCTTTGAACTATCAATTTTTAATCCAGTATATTAGTAATTTACATTTTTACAGAAATCTAAACAATAAATACTTCTGTATTGTAGAATATAGCTTCTGGTAAGTGTTTGCAGAATATAAAGTATCTCCAGTTCTTAGAATGTATAAAATGTGAATGATAGTAAGCCTATGTCCATTCATTATGATCTTGCAAATATATGTATAGCTATAAATGAATATGCACTCATACATATGCAAAACAGGACTAGAGCTGTGAATGTCCTCTGCCTGTGATTTCTTTTTCAGGACGAATGTTTTGCTGGAGAACACCTCCAAATTAGCATTAAAGAAACCTCCAGGCTAGATGACAGCATACTGCTTGCCCCATGCCACCCCCACCCCACAGTTTCCTTCTCTCTCTCTCTCTCTCTCTCTTCTCTCTCTCTCTCTCTCTCTCTCTCTCTCTCTCCTGTAAGAGTGGAGTGTGTGTGTGTGTGTGTGTGTGTGTGTGGGTTTGTAGATTCACTTTGTCCTAATAACACACACTTCTCTCCTCAGCCATATTCATCATACAGCATCCTGTCCTGCTCTGGCTGATTCAGAACACACTCTGCCCAGCGTCTGATTAGCTGTACTCTGGCTGATTCAGAATACACTCTGCCCAGCGTCTGATTAGCTGTGCTGATTCAGAACACACTCTGCCCAGCATCTGATTAGCTGTACTCTGGCTGATTCAGAATACACTCTGCCCAGCATCTGATTAGCTGTACCCTGGCTGATTCAGAACACACTCTGCCCAGTGTCTGATTAGCTGTACTCTGGCTGATTCAGAACACACTCTGCCCAGTGTCTGATTAGCTGTACTCTGGCTGATTCAGAACACACTCTGCCCAGCATCTGATTAGCTGTACTCTGGCTGATTCAGAATACACTCTGCCCAGGGTCTGATTAGCTGTACGTACTCTGGCTGATTCAGAACACACTCTACCCAGCGTCTGATTAGCTGTACTCTGGCTGATTCAGAATACGCTCTGCCCAGCGTCTGATTAGCTGTACTCTGGCTGATTCAGAATACACTCTGCGCAGGGTCTGATTAGCTGTACGTACTCTGGCTGATTCAGAACACACTCTACCCAGCGTCTGATTAGCTGTACTCTGGCTGATTCAGAATACGCTCTGCCCAGCGTCTGATTAGCTGTACTCTAGCTGATTCAGAACACACTCTACCCAGCGTCTGATTAGTTGTACTCTGGCTGATTCAGAATACACTCTGCCCAGGGTCTGATTAGCTGTACGTACTCTGGCTGATTCAGAACACACTCTACCCAGCGTCTGATTAGCTGTACTCTGGCTGATTCAGAATACGCTCTGCCCAGCGTCTGATTAGCTGTACTCTGGCTGATTCAGAATACACTCTGCCCAGGGTCTGATTAGCTGTACGTACTCTGGCTGATTCAGAACACACTCTACCCAGCGTCTGATTAGCTGTACTCTGGCTGATTCAGAATACGCTCTGCCCAGCGTCTGATTAGCTGTACTCTAGCTGATTCAGAACACACTCTGCCCAGCGTCTGATTAGCTGTACTCTGGCTGATTCAGAACACACTCTGCCCAGCGTCTGATTAGCTGTACTCTGTCTGATTCAGAACACACTCTGCCCAGTCGCGGCCCCAGACACCTTTGGCCTGGCCGACACCAGCTGCAGCACATCTGGAAGTGTGCACTCAAATAATTGGAAGTCAATTTGTTTGAAGTTGTGTTTTTGGCATCTGGTTCACTTCAATCGAACTGTCTGGAAAGTGCATTGCAGGGTTTTATAGCACGGGGCCCTGGATGATTTTCAGCTCTTTGTATTGCATTGTTAATACACCGCTCTCTCTCCGGCCTGCGATGTGAGGCTTGGTTCAGTATCACTGAAGTACGGGCCTCATAAACACAGAATAGATCCACAGCCCCAAAGGATGCTGGGATGGCTGGGTGTGCTGTAGCAAAGTGGGCCAGGGAGTGGGCATGTGATAGTGCTCACCCGGGGTCAGAAGAGGATCCACAGTCCTTCCTCGGTCATTAGTCTGAAAAGCAGCAGTTGATGATGTCAGACTGATTTATGAACTGAGATGGCTTATTTTGTGACAGTCAATTTTCAATGGAAGTGAGTGATAGATTTTGGACAATATAGGAGAGGAGTGTGTGTGTGTGTGTGTGTGTGTGTGTGTGTGTGTGTGTGTGTGTGTGTGTGTGTGTGTGTGTGTGTGTTGAGGTACAAGCCAGGAGTAACTATCAGAGTTGCCTGTGGCAGCTCTGCCAGGTAAGTGCTGTGTGAAGGCTCTTGGGAGCTTCACACACACACACACACACACACACACACACACACACACACACACACACACACACACACACACACACACACCATATCAGCACTTGCTAAGGATGCTGGGATAGTTCCCTTCACCCTGTCAGCCAGGGCTTTTAGCACTCTGCACTTTAGCGAAGGCTTCAGTGCGCAGGGAGCGTTGTGTTGTGCAGCTGTTCGTTTTGGTTGAGCAGCTCATTCCGTTAAAACCTCCTTTGCTTTTTCTGCTCAGGTATAATGTGAATGTAAATTGGATGGAATGGATAGCAGACTACGGATGCTGAAGTCAGTTTTGAGAAGAATGTAGTGGCCGTTTACTTTGGCTACAAATATCATGGAGAGACATGAGTTGCTGTGCTGTACGAGACACTACACAGTGTGTTATCGCCATCTACTGGTGAATTAGGGGAGTGTGCAGAGCATGGCCATGCTATACAATAAATATAAACTAAAAAACAAGATTAATGCATATCAGGCTTGTGGTCACTTGATCTATATTGAATATAGAGTTTGAATTAAATAATATTTAAAAAATAGTACAGGTTTTCTTTGTATTTAAAATGTGTGTGTGTGTGTGTGTGTGTGTGTGTGTGCGCGCGCACGTGCGTGCGTGTATGTGTGTGTGTGTATGTGTGTGTGTGTGTGTGTGTATAATAGAGAAAAAGAGAGTCTATCTGTATATTCAAGGTATCTCAGATGTATGTGAACTCCCTTGATAACGTCCAAAGTCTTTGTGTCCACCTTTAAGCAGATGAGAGCTTCGTTAATTAAACACGTGTCTCTGAACCCAGCAGCATTCTGCTGTGATGTTGTGGCCCGTCCACATCTGAATCCATCTCTCAGGAATAAAGAGAGTACACACTGACACAAAATTCACAGTAATCTGATACACTTCAAGGGATATTTCAGCATGCTCTCTCCTTGAGACACTGAAACTGAAGCTGATTACCCATGACATCATTGCCACAGTCCATATCCGATTTGGTAAATAATGGGTCTTTTCTAAACAATTTCTTTTGAGTTTGTTTTCAGCTCAAATATATACACTGGGGGGAAAAATAGATTTGCTGTCTGGAATATGTTAGTTAATTGCTGTAGTGAAAGAGACAGGATCGCCAAACTACCCTAAGCACTGTTTTTCTAAACACTGATTTTTTTCAGTTTACATTTATCAGGTTAGACCATATCAATGTGCTGTATTGGCACATGCGGAGCTTCTGAAAGTGGCTGACAAACAGGAAAAGTTGAAATGCACTCATGAAAATTAATTTCATACGGCCTTCCAGAGCCTCACAGTGTTTTCCATTTAATGAAAATCCATATTTACTTTCTGTAATTGCATTGGCCAATTACCCATAAACATCACTCTGCACTTTGTAGTGAGGGTGCTTGCATTTGATAATGATACGGTGGTTCAATGTTATTTTCCAGCCATGGACGAGACATATGCCAAAGCTTTCGATTTCATTATGGAGGAACATATAAGCTAATAACATTGTAAAACATTAATTTCACCGGGCTTTGATGAGGTACACAGGCCAGCCGCTGAAATTCATTGACATGTTTTTCTCTCTCCAGTGTTTGTTGTATTATTAATGCATTATATAATTTTTGAATTTGCCTAAAAAAAAAAATCTCAGCTAAATGAAATTTTACTTCAAAAGACTTCATTAACGCCATATAGAACTAAAACAAGTTAAATTAAACTTTAAATCAACTTGACTAACGAGAGAACCTGACCAGTAAGTATTTATTGTGGTGTACATATACTGTTGGGTCGCACGTGTGCCTGTGTGGGTCTGTGAGCAAGAGACCCGTCATGGTTATCACCTCCGTAGCGTTCACCTTCATGTGGAGCAGACCTGCAGCACAGTTTCAGCTCTCCTTCTGCTCCACGGTAATTACAGCTGTTCTGCGTCGTTTGGGGGAGGGGACAGGGGGTCATCCTCATCAGTGGTCAATCAGGGTGTCACTCAAATCCAGAACCTCTCAGCTGCCTGTTCTTCACACAGGCCAAGACCTCATCAGTCCCACAGCGCTGCAGAGTAGCTCTACAACACAATCAGCGCTCTCGCCGTGTGTGCGTGTGTGTGTGTGTGTGTGTGTGTGCATGGATGTCTCTTTGTGTGTGTATGACTGTGTTTGCATGAGTGTGTGTTTCTCAAAAATTTTGTTATTGATTTTTTTGTATTTTGTATATTTTAAGTATTTACATTAAATTGAGGCTCCTGTAATTTGTTTTGTTGAAATGTAGTAATGTAAAAAAAAAATTTTGTAGACATTCAACTTAAGAATAAGGAATGAGAGAAATTCAAGCTTCATTATCAAAAAGGGGTTTACTCTTATTTCCCCCACCCCAAAAGTTATAAAAAATCATGTTAGATTGTCTAAGGAATTTTGTTTGTAACAAAGCAGTGATTAAGACATATAAATATGCATATCATCCTTAAAAAATACTTTATGAACCAAAAAATAAGGCATGTTAGGGTTTTTGGCTACTAGTTGTATATGCATTGCATCTTGTTTTAAGTGTTTGTAAGGCTAACCAGTTCTTCAGAGATAAACAAACACTGTTCTCTTCTTCTGTTAGTGGTCCTTATGAATGCCATTGTGTTACATTTTAGAAATATACAGTTTCCATATTCCATTATGTGACCAGTGCTGTAAGCATGTCCACTAACGACTGTCCATCAGACACATCAGGCCGCACGACGGATGAGTCTCAGCAGATCAGACGATTCTCCCTTCTTCTTTTTTTAATGGACGTGTCTGACTCAACACTGGCACAAGACACCGAGACGTGTCTCCCTGCGTCTGTAGTCCCCCGGAAGACGGAGAGGTAAGTGTGTGCGGATCAGCGTGCGCGGAGCCGTGTGTCTCCGCCTTTGGGGAGTGCGACGGGGTGGTGGGCCGACTGCGGTCGGGGTCACAGGTTGTCCCAGGTTAGAGGTCATCCCAGGTTAGAGGTCATCCCCGTCGTCCGTGCTGAAGCTGCTCCTCCGGCTGCTCTCTTTGGACGCGGCGGGGGAGGAGGCGGAGAGCAGCGGGTCAGCCCCGAACGGGGACAGCGCCTCCTCCATCAGGAGCTCGTCCAGACGGTGCTCCTCTTTCAGCGTAGCGCTGAAGAAGTCCGTGAAGTGGGACAGCGGGTCCGAGAAGGTGGTGGACGTGTCGGCGTGCTCACCGGAGGGGCCTCGTCCCCCAGAGAGGACGGTGGGCAGCGTGCCCCTCTGGACGTAATCGCCGGCGTTCAGCTCCTCCTGAGGGTAGAGAGGAGGTTGGGTGGTTGGGGGGCCCTGGGGCACGGAGGGCACCAGGGGGGCCTGAGCCAATGGCTGCTGCTGTTTGAGGTGGTGAGGGGGTATCTCCACCGCTCCCACGGCACTGGGCAGACCATGAGCGCGAGCCTGTATCTCCAACTCCTGTTGAAGACACACCCACATATGCGGGATGATTAGACATCAGGCACTCTGCTATTGGCAAATGTCTCCCTATCCCGAATCTACAGGACCCGTGGCTCAGGCCTCGGTAAACTGCCTTGACAGTCGGGGATAGATGGAGCGAAAGCACCACCTTCATTTGGTCAAGGGCTAAGCATTTTAGTAAGGTGCCACTGTAAAGACGACAGGATGCAGCCAGTGTGTGTTAGCTGTCCGTCAGAGAGAAGCGCAGGATAGGAAGGAGGCTTACCTGGGAAAAGGCTGCCTGTCCCTACATTTCCTGGAGTTAATAACACTCAAACTGACTCAGACTGCATAACCTGACCGGTAAAACCTCCTGAAGTTAGAACTCTTTAAAAAAAAAAGACTATATGGGAATGAAATGAAATTTGTGCATGGATGTCCATGGGTTTGTGTGTGTGTGTGTGTGTGTGTGTGTGTGTGTGTGTGTGTGTGTGTGTGTGTGTGTGTGTGTGTGTGTGTGTGTGTGTGTGTGTGTGTGTTTCCTATAAACTCATACAGTAAATGCGTACCTACTGCAGTAAGTTAAAGCCCACTTTCTGTGAGCTCTGAATAACTTAGATGTGCCATTTTCTTGCGAGATTTGCCCTCTCTGTATGTGAGCACTGACTCTGTACACATACCCAGCAGAGACTCAGCGGCTGCTGAATTGGGAGATTCTGAGTAATTACCTCAGAGGCTAATTGCGATGTCTCTGCGTGAGAGGACCGCTCAGAGTATGTCAATACCGCGGGAACGGGACGCATAATACGAGACGAGGGGGGACGCACGGCCTGCCTCTTCTGCGTTATTAGGCTTCATGATCTATCTCCAGGACCATTCGTCTCCTGACAGAGCTGTAGCGCGCTATTTATTAATCAGGTAATTACCTCAGCTAGCTTGGCTCCCGAGCAGAAGGGGGAGGCGCTGTTAGAAACATCGGGGAGATGAGTCGCTCAGCTGTCAGGGGTGGGGGGGGGGGGATGAGGGCCAGAACGTGAGAACGTCTCTCCGCACGTCTGCCTGCCAGTCTGTCTGTCTGTCTGCTCCTAATGTAGCTGTCTTATTCCTGTCTTTCACTTTACACTATGTATCTGTACATATCTCTCTCTCTCTCTCTCTCTCTCTCTCTCTCTCTCTCTCTCTCTCTCTCTCTCTCTCTCTCACCTGGATCCTGAGCATGAGTCTCCTGTTGGCCTGCTCCAGCTTCTTCTGACGGTTCTCCAGGTCGCGGGCGTGCTGTTGCTCTTTCTGCAGCCACTTAATGTACTCCACGGAGGCCTTGAGGATGGTCCCTTTGTTCCAGCGCATATCACTGCCGGGGAATGGCAAAGATAACCTTTCTCACACGAGCTCGGCGTCAGCAGAACCGTCACGCACGCGGGAGAAAAATACCCTCACAAAAAGCCCCTCTTTTATTAGGAATAAGAAATGGTGACTTCCAGAGCCAATTATTCATTCTCGGACATTACATTGCTTTTGAATGGGATTTTTAATAGAATAGTTAAGTGTGTCTGCAGAAGGCCATTCTATGGCCCTTCTGTGGTAAAATTAATCCTTGAATAAAAATAGGTGTCAGAAAAGGTAGAAAAAAAAAGAACTTTGGAATCTGTAGTAAAGTGCAGCTGTTCCCAATTCCATTACTTTTTTAAAAGGGAGGAAGTGTAGTAAAATTGTCTCTTTCTATGTAGTAAGACGTTGGTCTGATCAGAACTAATAATCTCCTTTATCTTGTGCTAATGGCACGGCTCTGACGGTAACCTTCCATTTAAATTCTATCAAAAGTTCAACTGTGCTTCTCTGCAGGATTCCCTCGCTGGGCCGAGACCCGTCTATGGGTCTGATTGCACTTCAACTTTGTGCCAAATGGCACGCGATTTGCCTTTAACCCCATTTTCATCCCTCAAATAGAGCTTTGCTCCGAGCTGCAGATAGCACTCTGCACGGCGAGCAGAGAATACACAGTCAGGAGGAAGTAGGATCATTTTGTTCTTGTCTTTCAGTTTCCTCACACATCCCTGCTGTTTTCACGTTACACAGCACGCTCCGTGGGTTTTCCGAGTCAACAAATTAGACAAATGGGTTTGTGCCTCGGACTCAAACGAAAGTTGTGTCACTCACGGGTCATTCGACTTTGGGATCAGAGTTCCAAGCTCTTTGATTCTGTAGTTGATGTTGTACCGACGCCTCCGTTCAACTACAACAAGACAAAAGAGATGGAGTCAGCCTACGTAGCGCACAGTCCAACGTTCTGACCTTACACTGAGGAGACCTACAGGTGCCTCTTACTCAGATTGTGGTTGTCCTTCTTCTGTCGCTCTTTTGCTAGGACTCTGGTGTCGTGCTCTGTGGGCAAAGGAAGAGGACACGAGGCTGTTAGAGTGGCACGCCGGCACCGTTCCACACGGGTCGGGTCGGGTCGGTGCCACAACAAGCACGAGGCGTGCTTGGGCAGCGGGAAGTGAAGCCGGGCCAAATACACGTGCAGCATGCAGACAAAATTGATGCTGCTGAAAGATTCAGTGTAACCTAACTAACTACAGTCGTGCCCTCACACACACACACACACACACACACACACACGTATGCACAAGCATACTGAGATTTCTTTCTTCTTGTAGCCCCTCATCACTAGCTCTGGGGCTCATTGCAGACACAATGCAGGCCCCATTTCATGACCCCCCCCCCTCCCCCTGACAATTAACTCAGCTTCACATATTTGCTGAGGAGCCACCCCCCCCCCCCCTTCCTTGCATTCTCTCAAATTATGTAATTGGGGCCTGTGATTGGATTCCTCAATTCATTTCTGCTGATTCAATAGGGCCGTTTAAGGCCTGTGCTACCACTCATTGTGCGGCTCCACACTTATATGGAAAAGACAGTAATTGACTTATTTTCTCTTCTCGGAGTGAAGACTTCTTGAGGCACCCTTAATATTTCCTAAATCAATTAGCTTTACTTGATGCATGACATTCATAAGGGGGAGAGAGGGGCCTTTGTGGCAGCCGTACCAGCCAACTGAAGCCCTGATAATGAGAAATACATGCAATAAAGCATCAAGTTGAACAATGTGCACTTTGAGTGCCCAAAATAAGCAGACAGCCAATGACATAAAGCCTATTGGCATGTTTTCCTTTTATGTTGAACCTTATTATATTTAAGGCACTGGTCATACATTTACATTTCTACGGGGTATTACAGGAGGTAGACATGTGTCTAATGTCACTGAATCACTCAAATTCATAATAAAATGACAGGATTTCATCTTGCCTACTTAAATATGACTAATTTTACCTCAGCATGTACTCTGTAGTACGTAAGTCATGTTCTGAATACTAAACACTAACTCCAGGGGGGAACATGAACTGTGTTCTTGAAATGAAAGTCCTCTGTTGGGCCTGGACTCCCAAGACCATAGTAACAATCAGAACCATCTAAACAGTTGGAGAGAGTTCTGGAGGCGGAGAAAGCCTACCGGCCAGCCATGCTACGGGGCTTTTGGGAAGCCAGACCCCCCCCAGTGGCTGGGCAGACAGGCAGCTGGGCTCCATACCTGTCTTTCTTTTTTACAGAGAGCTTTGTGGGGCATGAGGGAGTTATCAGTCCACCGTAAGGGGCGGTCATACCTTGTTCACCACTGTAGACCTCCAGCATAGCACTGCTCAGGGGCACCTTGGAGAGAGAGAGAGAGAGAGGCAGAGGGGAGATGGTGAGATGGAACTCATCTGTAGTAGCCATTTATGTATTTAAGTACATTAACATATTGCTACTTCTCAAGTACAGGAGCAGAATGTGTGTATCTGATTGATGCAGTATAGTGTATAATTTTGTTGTAGGGTGTGATGTTTGATAATGTTCACATATGCATATATACTGAAGGCAAAGCAATCTGTGGAAAGCCATTTCTTGATTCTGGATGAGGTTCAGTTTTTCAGGCCAGAGAGGTCCGGGGTTGGAGATGTGGAGAGGGCCCTGTTTGACTGCTAGCTTTGCTGTGCTTTTTCTCTGCAGTTACCTCAGCCGAGGAAGAGAGCGCTTATCAAAATGAAATATTGCCACAGTCCCTGGACTGCTGCCATTGTAATCACTTCAATCCATTCCCATCCGTGTTCACGGATATGTTGACATGGGGAGGCGCTGTGATGCATCGCACTGTATGACTAATTACAACGAATTGATCCGTTTAAGCATGGCATCATTTCTGAACAGGCCCGGTGGGAGTCTAGACATTAGGCCAATCCGATGCCTGACTGCCTCTCTTATACACAATATCTCTCCCTCTATCTATATCTCTCTTTCTCTTTCCTCTCCACATCCCTCTCTCTGTCCTGTCCCACACTCTGTAACACTAATGTTCCCTATGTCGCCCTCTGTGTTTCTTTTCCTGTTGGAATGCAACGTGGCAGTTTCTCTGTCAGTGCTGAATACCTCTCTAGTAAGTTCAGGTGTCACTATAATCACAAGTCAAGCAGTTCTTTGTCCAGACACATGCATCAGCAAAATGCTACAGATTTTCTAGGAGGTCAAAGAAATACAGGGAATACAGGGGGCACTTGTATCCCTAAATGCCCCTCTGTGCATTTTTTTATATTTTAGCCAAATTGCATTTCCTTGCATTTCCCATCTGCATATGAATATCTCTTTCTCTCTCTCTCTCTCTCTCTGTCTTTCTCTTTTTCTTTATCTGTCTGATTCTGTCTCCTCACCTCACTTCCTTTACACCCCCTTTTCTTGTGATTTGACTCTAATCTACCTTTGAAATGTTAAATGTCTCGCCTAGACGGTCCCCAAGGACATGAAAGAAGTGACCGTCTACGGATTGCACTCATTACCACTTTGTCAGCATCCCACCCAAATGCACTGATTGTATTAGGTGAGTAATCTATATTGTTACACATCTCAGAGTGAGAGATCATTTAAATATTTCCCCCACAGATACGGTGAACTTTGACTCCTGCTTGGACTTAATCTGACCTCACACAAAGGAAGAAGCTTTATTCTTAACCACTTCAAAAAGTGACATATTCCCTTTGCACCACTGGTCTATAATTCTATAAATCCTTAATGCTCTTAGGAGATTTCTCTGAACTCACAACTAGTGCAACACTATGCCAAATCTGGTTTGGAGTAAATAGAGTGGCTATTTTCATTAATTTGTCTGACAAAGTTTGGCAAATGGAAATGACAGGTATAACATTTTTCCCAGCAACGTATCAGAGCCACATGGTTGAAGAATTCCCAGATGCCATACTTACATTATTCTGCATTATGATGCCTGGCTCCATACATTCCAAGCTACCATCGTTGAAACCAGACTCAAGGCTAATAAGGTCATCAATAACTTCATCCACTGGAAACTAAACAAAAAATAAATTGATT
This sequence comes from Brachyhypopomus gauderio, assembly GCF_052324685.1. Lineage (NCBI taxonomy): Eukaryota > Metazoa > Chordata > Actinopteri > Gymnotiformes > Hypopomidae > Brachyhypopomus > Brachyhypopomus gauderio. The sequence continues at coordinate 3,384,138 of NC_135215.1, forward strand.
ACAACGTAGCTCTTGTCAACAGTGACTAAATTGCCCGTGCTCAAACGTCTCTGGCAGCACGATCTTCAAAGGCTTAGCAGGCATTAAGTCAGTGTGGAGTAAAACACCTCAGGGGGGAGCGACGGGCCCAGACCGAGTCCCACAGTGACCGTTCCACCTGCAGAAGAAGGCTATGGTGCACCCACAACCTCTTATTGGAGTGGGCCAGCGCTGCGTACCTGATGCTATTGTTGTGAGTGGAGAGGGATGCTGGCCGTGGCGATGACACCCACCTCACCATCGTGGCTGCTGGCAAGTGTGAGCAGGGTAATGGGGCTGCCCACGGAGCTGCTCTCACTGATGGGTGGCATGTGCCCGTTACGCAGGACCGGCATGGTGCCCGGAGCCTGGCCCGGGTTTGGGTGGGGCTGACCCGCAAGCTTGCTGCCCAGCGACAGGTACTGCTTGACCTGCTGGGCCTGGGTGTGGTGGAGGTGGTACTTGGCCGTCTCCAGGTGGTTCTGGACCTGTGCATTGAGACAGACACGCCATCGTCATTGTGCCATCGAGCCAAGTCGCGTTTCCAAATGTTGCACTTTATTTTAAAATGGCAAATTAGAAAGCCATTAGAAAACCATTAGAAAGAGTTTGAGAACATACAGTGGGTTAAACATATATTAGACAAAGGAAAAAAACTTTATTGTAAATTTGAATATTTATTGATCCAAAAGCAATCTTGCTGTGACTAATGAAATATTACAAGTTCCTTGTTTTTCCTTTTTGGATTAATCAAAATGGTTCAGTTAAAACGCTCTAATCCTGACATGCTCAGTTAAAGAATATCGGTAACAACAATCCAACAACAGGAAACCAAGATCTAAATGCTAATAAACTTAGCTGAAGTTGTTTCGGAAAAGAACCTGAGAAGCATTTTGTTCTATCGACGCCAACTCCCCAACAAAATTAAACAGAAATTAGCACAAGCAAGTACAGAATTAGCTCGGGACTGAAGCAGCGTCCCGCTGAGGTGTGAAAGGACAAGCCCTTACGTTTGAAACCTGGCTTCCGTCTCGCATCCTGTAGTACGTACAGTCTGTTAAGTGTGGCATCCTCAAAACCTCTACGTCCGCTGTAGCCCTGAGGAGAAGCTCCTACTAGTGTCCAGGCTAAGGTTATCTCGTCAGTGGAGATGCAGTTGACCGTCCCCTCTGTCCCCCGCTGGCTTTATAAACCAGCTGGCTGTAGTAAGTGACCTAATTAGTGTGAGGGCCAGGCTCGGCCTTTTTATTGGCTAATGTGGTAATCACCTCAAACAGAGAGCCATCAGAACATAGATCTGGAGGGTTTGATCACCATAAGATGTCTGTGTTTTGACAATATCACCAATTCAACAGGACCCTATTTTGCTCGTGTGAAGTGGTCACTCGGAAAACAACACCCCCACCCCCATTATACACACAATACAAACACACACACACACACACACACACACACACACACACACACACACACACACACACACACACAACCACCCTCTGCCCTTTCTGTTTCAGGGGCTCCAAGACAAATGCTACTTGTTGTATGTGGTTTGTGGACAACCCAGGGGGCATGTTTCGAAATCTGCCCTCTGAGCCCCATTGTACTCCATCTCATCTCAAAAACTAACCATCAAGAACGGGGCTCTCATCTTATTTTTGGCCACAGCGTAAAACCTAAATATAGGCGCTTCAGTTTTGGGGACAGCCTGAAAGTGACCCCTCCATTGCGTGGTCAAGTTCACAAAGAGCCAACTGTGATGTTATTCAATGGCCACCAAACTATTTCTGGAAAAGTCCAAAAATAAACTTTTATTGCCATCTAGCTAAGAATATATGAAATGAGCTATTTTTCCCTAGTACAACATTACATTCATAAATAAATGTCACTGATTTCATCACAGTTTGTGTATATATATATATATATATATATATATATATATATATATATATATATATATATATATATATATATATAAATGATTATTTGAATATTAAAAATGACAGGAATTCATAATCTCATTTTTAGTATGTTCCTACACACCACATTTCCCCTCAAAATTGCATCCATAATAAGACAAGCCCCACGATTAATAAAGTTAAATGACATAAAAAAAATGCCAGACTTTTTTTATCCCTTCTCCTTTGCACACAAGAAGATCAGTCATGACAAACCTCCTTTCATCCCCCCGTGGGCCTGTTCAGTCTATTTTCACTCCTGTCAAGGCGAAGATTATGCAAGTCCCAGAGCTTCCTGGTTTATGTGTCTGCACCAGGCAGTGTGGTGGAGACCCTCAGACAGTCTGCTATGTCCTCGTTTCACTTTTCCACTCTGTACTGTAAACGCAGGAGACACGCTTATTAGCCCATTAGATGCTCTAATTTGATTGGAGCCGTAATGGTTCTACAGTCCCTAATGCAGCCCGGACAATGACCTGATTATGTGCGAACACACATAGCCATACTGGAAACAACAACAGGCCAAACAGGAATGGGGAATAACGTGAACATTTTAAAAGGTTAAAACATGACAATGTATCACTTTGCATATTAAAATTGGGATAGAATGTTCTATTTATGGGGATGGCAGCACTCTATAGCAATACCTAATTGAATCAAAGAGTTCTTTATACTTTTATGAATATTCATGTCAAATTCATTTATTTTTCATTATTTTGCCGAGTTTTATTCAGCACAAAATTGAATAATGCTTTTATCCACTAGCTTCTAAGACTTCGGTGTGCTGGGTTGGAGGTTAGGATCAGTGCTGAGATATGTTTTGGACATTAGTTTGTTTTCTGATTATTTTACTAGCTCTGTGAGGGCACAAGAGGTTTTTGCTTCTGTTATAAGTGCAGCTGTAGCTTTTTAACTGTCCTTTTTTACACGGGCTGTACCCCTGGATTTAAGATTATGCAAGTCACAGTTTCCTCATGTAGTTCAATTTCATGGAATAACAACTTCCTACAGAGGACACATTGTACATTTGATAAGACCTGATTATCTTCCATAGCTGCATGTACATAGGAGGCTTCCTGGATTCAAAAAGCTGAAATTGATTCAAATCGACCTGCAGTATTGCCACCTTAAACATTATCTAACACCGATGTGTGAGTCAGCAAAGCATGTTCAGTATCACTTACGAAAAGAATGCATAAATCATCCAGTAAAGATCTCCCCAGTGGTTTATAGTAATGAGTGTAACTAAATGAATTAATGAATAATTGCATTACCTTATTGAGATGCGGGCTCTAGAAAAGTTAGTCCATTCATCTGGCTTGCAGATATGCAGCCCCTCTAGACTAGGGGACCCTAGGTAATGTCTGTGGTGAACAAGCAGATGTTGCTCAACTCTGTTTCAGTATTAGCCAAGTTCTCGTTTCACTTCAGAAAAGGTTGAGTTATGAAACACTGGGGTGGATGATTATTACTAAATGTAGAAATTATGGACAAAACCCCTCACACCCTTAGGTCATTCTTCACGACATCTTCTCAGACCCTCTTCCGTGGCTAAATAATTCAGGGCCGTTTAAATAAATTTAGAAAGGCCAGAATACATTTTAGTCCTCCATAAATGCTCGACTAGACTTGATCTGTGCGCTACATTGAGGCTGACGCCTGAGAAACAAAATCGTTGCACCACAAAACTTTCTAAAGGGAAGAGAAAGCAAAAGTGGGAATGGCAAACAAAATTCTGAATCCTCCACTGTGTCTCTTCCATTGGAAAGCCAGGTTGGGCTTTGAGTTGAGCGCCCATTTGAAAGCATTTTCCATTGGAAAGCCAGGTTGTGTTTTGAGTTGAGTATGCATTTGAAAGCATCTTCCATTGGCTTTGATGTTTGAATATTTGATAGCCCATGAGTGTTGCCTCATTTCGTATTCACTGACTTCATTGGTTTAATTCTTTTATTCCATACTTTTTCTAATTCACTGGAAAATTTGTCTAAATGTTGAGTATATTATCTGTTATCATTCAACAATATGCTATTTGCTATTGGCATAAAAAATCAAATTGATGGGATTATCAATTCGCTGAACCTGACATAATTGAGGATGTAATCTCTTTAAAAGATGCTGTCTATTCACAGTCAGGAGCACACTGTTGAATATATAACAGAACTTTTTTTCCAAATGTCCAATCTGTCAGAAGTGGCCTATTAATTCTGACATGCTGAGAAACAAACACACACACACACATGCCCACACACACACACACACATGCCCACACACACAGATTCACATATATATTTCCCATAACAGTCCAAATTGTTCTCACCACATCTCAGCCTTGCTGTCTTACAGTGTCAAATCTCTCTCTCTCTCTCTCTCTCTCTCTCTCTCTCTCTCTCTCTCTCTCTCTCTCTCTCTCTCTCTCTCTCTCTCTCTCTCTCTCTCTCTCTCCTTTTTTCTTCCCTTTTCTGAATGTATAGCTCCCTACCGGCAGTAGCTGGACCTCAGAGAGGGAGATGACTTTGACCACACAGCGGCGGTTCATGGCTCCGACCAGAAGACGCGCACACAGCAGCAGCCCTAGACGTCCGTCTCACGGACGCGGGACGTCCAGCCTCCCTCCCTGTAACCCCGGCGAAGAAGGAGCCGGTGTGAGTCAGTCCGCTGCTGCGTGTGCAGTCAGCCATGGGAAGGAGAAGGATGCGTGTGTGCATATGTGGATATGTGTGGGTGTGTGTGTGTGTTATTTTCCTGGGCTGCGTGTGTTGAACAGCGGGCCAGGAGAGGAAGACATGACACATCAGCGCTCTCAGCACTCCGGTTTCCTTTACGAGGGCTCACTCCTGCGCTAGCCGTTAGCCAAAGGCCTGACGAAGGCAGAATTTTAGATGGCTGAGAGGAGGCTGAAAGGAGCAAGGGGTGACGGATGAAGGGTTTTTTTTTTTCCTAGGGGCTGGGGGGGGTTGTTGGTTAGTTCCTGGTTATTTCCTCTCTGTCCATACACAGTTTTACTCAGCACATTCCACTCAGAGGTTATCTGTCTGACACACAAACACGGTCACACACACACACACACACACACACACACACACACACACACACACACACATACACACGTGCACACATGCAAGACTGTATGACTGTGCATAAACGCAACTGTCAAAAAGAATACTTTCCAAGGCATTTCAGGTCACACATATCCTGGTATTTCGCACACAAACACGCACGCACACACATACACAAACACAAACACACACACTTCCACTAAGCATTTTCAAACTGCACTGCTGATCAAAAGCAAGGCTGTGTCAGGCATCTACTCTGAGGAAAGAAATCCAACTTGTTTTGCATCGCTGTTTAGACACTTCGTCATATCCCTGCAAACAAGCGATAGAAATGTGCCGTGCTGTGTTCTAATCGATGAGTCAAACTGAATTTTATCAACCCATTGCTGACAGGGCTGGGCTGTGAATGGCTGTTAGACAAGTCAATACAGTGATTCAGCCGAAACACAATCTTCTTTCCTAAGCATTCTGACACTCGAGTAGTTCACTGGCCAGGCCTCGAGGAGTGTTCAGTGGGCCGGTGTAGTCTGTGCACAGTTGTAGACTGGCCAGGCCTTGAGGAGTGTTCAGTGGGCCAGTATAGTCTACGCTGCGTTAACATCTACATTCTCTGACTGCCTTGTTTCCTGAACTGAGGGAAATGCTGAAAAAAGGTTTCTGGTAGTATATCGGAAAGGCTTTGAACTTGCCCTGCACCATGGTGTGTGTGTGTGTGTGTGTGTGTGTGTGTGTGTGTGTGTGTGTGTGTGTGTGTGTGTGTGTGTGTGTGTGTGTGTGTGTGTGTGTGTGTGTGTGTGTGTGTGTGTGTGTGTATGTGTGTGTATGCGTACATGCCTCACGTGCGCAAACATTGAATATGCGGACCTGCTCTTGAGTACATTTGTGTTTATGTATGCATATATATATATACACGTATGGGGGGGTTGTATATGTTTACCCCTCCTGAAAGTCTCAGTTATCCACTTCCCTACCTCACGCTTGCTGGTCCCAGTCCGAATGCCCACCTTTGTTAGTCCCACACACAGCATGCATAAAATATAAGCTACTTCCTGTAAAAGTTGGTCTGCTTCTGAGACAAGACTTCAAAGTCCAGCTCACACATCTGAGACCTGTTTTATCCAACTAGAAAAGGAATGCATAACAGCAGCTGCCCTTTAATGATTCATATATAAATTAAATATCAGCCTCGTTTTTACTGTATTATGGGAATGCCAATCTGTTCCCTCTGAGTATATAGCTAGTATAGGGTTTATACTAAACAAAGAATTATATATATTTATATTAAATTACATTAAATTATATTAAATTACAAATTAAATATATATATATACACACATAAAATATATATTAATAAATACTAAATAACTTTTACAATTTTTAAAGAAAAAGTATGTTTGAAATAGTGGACAGTTTAGTTATCATGAAACTCTGTTACATCCATTTCTATGCAGTTTAAGAGCTGAACAGACATTCAGTGACCAATTCCTTTCCAAACAAGTAAGCAAAGTTTGGATGCAAAATGAGGAAAACCACACAGAGTAGTACATGCAACCAGTGGATATAAACTATTTAGTAAATTAATGATGGGCTTGCATGTTTGAATAAAGATGAACAGGAACTCAGTTTAGCCCCTTCAGAGAAGAGATGCAATTATAACTCGTTTCATTTTTTGCGTTAAATGAATGAAGCTGTCCCTGTGTCAGGACTGAGAAGGTGGTGTGTTCTCAGGCACACACCTCAGAGGAACGTGTCCCAGACGGCTCTCTTCTCCGTCATGTCTCCCAGTATGTGCCCACTTCAAACTGTGGGAGCCTGGACTGACAGGCCACTGGCCACACCAGGGTTTCTACTGGAGACTGCAGGTGATCGTGCACCCTCTCTGCCAAACTCAGAATATGTGTTCTCAGCTTCGTCTTTGATGTCAAACACACGGGGCTGATCGCTGCTTATCTGCTGTGGCCCCTTTAATTCCTTGGATCGCAGAGCGACCCGACCATGTGACCACAGAGTGACCACACACATGCTAGGGCCTTCAAGATGTGGCTCGAGCCTCACATTGGGCTTGTGGGTAAGCTGTGGTTTTGAAAGGAGCTCTTTGTTTGGATTTGCTAATCACTGGTTTGAAACCATGGATTGGATGGGCCATGCATCTTAGACTGAGGTGGAGAAATCTAGCTTTTTAGCTGTTTAACATCAAATGCTTCCTAAAGAACATGAAGGTAGGTATTTTCCATGTGTTGTATCAAGTTTAGCTCTTCACGCTAGAAATGCATGTGTGCCTAAATGCACTCCTTCAGAAAATTAGTGTCAAATATGTTAGTTTTCCGGCAACCCCTGAAGAGGCTGTTTTTAAGGCAAGGCAAGGCAAGTTTATTTATATTATATCTTTCATACACACTGGCAATTCAAAGTGCTTTACACAGGAAAAGAAAGAAGATTATTACGACCCGAGGTCTATCACCTTGGGAAGGTGTTGCCCATAAGTCATATCAGCGGTGTCTTAACCCTGTAAAACACCCATCCTTTCTTACGGTCCCAGACACATACAAGTCACCATGGGGTGGGATTTAAGATGTGTGTAAGACATAGGACACATTCAGTCCACATTATTATATGTGTGGTAAACAAAACAAAAAAGATCTGATCTGAAGTGGATTCTGCACGTGCATGTATTCACACTGATGTAAACCTGGTGCTGAAAGTTAAATTAACTTGATTAGAACTGGGGTAGTGTTGAAACAAGGGAGTGATGGAATTAGTGGTACAGCAAGTCAGAAAAAACACGAAGCTTCTGTAAAAATCCACCAGCAAATCACTAAAACTTCACATGATTTGGATTGGCAGATTTCATTAAGAGAGACCTCGTCCCAAAAGTTACAGGCTTATTTGTTATGAAGTTTGATGAAACCTTAAATCAACTGAGCAGAATCAAGCTTTTGCTTTGGGACCTGCACGTACATTTTTTTTTACATAATACTCAAAGTATTATCAAGCACTGCATAACCTTTATTATGCAATAATAAATATATTTTTACATTCATTAATTTTTTCATTAGCAATTCTATGGCTAAGTGCGATGATCTATGCTGCTGCATATTAAAAGGATAATTCTCCCATTTTCAAATTTTGCTATTATTTATAGCATCCCCAGAGTGGAAGGACTGTAATGGGTCTACCTCACAGTTCTAGCTGTGCTAGATGGTTAATTTGCAAGAAATCTAGCTGGGGGATAGTTATCTGAGCTCAGCTAAAACTGTGTAAGGAAGCTGCCTTTTCTACTGTCCTACGTATTAATTTAAATGTAAATTAAACTATACAAGTTTGGAAAATTTGTGAACTATCCCTTTATAGTTATATAAATAACTATATAAGTAATTATATATAATAATAACTATATATAATAATGTTTCCCCTCTCATCAATTTCTCCAAAGGCTTAAATACTAGATATAATACCTGAAAAAGCAAAATAAGACTTTGCAAAATAAGAATGTACTCACCTTCTCTCTCTCTCTCTCTCTCTCTCTCTCTCTCTCTCTCTCTCTCTCTCTCTCTCTCTCTCTCTCTCTCTCACTCTCTCTCTTCTCAAAAGTGTGTGGAACAACTTGACCTCAGGAGCCTGTTGTCCATCTCAATGCATGGGCCCAATTTGAATGTGAATTTCAAGGTTTTTGAACTTCAACATGAGCTTGCAGAATAGTATGGAGGTGTTTGTAGCTATGTGGCCCCCACACCTTACACAGTGTTTGTTAAAGTGGTTTCTCCATATGGCAGCCGGACAAACCTTTGAAATCCATGCACAGTATTCCACAGTCACCAAATCAACCATCTTTCCTTCCAAGAACCTGCCTGGGGGGTGGTTCTTGCAGAAATCCCTTCGCCAGAATATGGACGATCTGAGAAAAAAATCTCCTAAACTCTGGGACTGCATCTTCAACATCATAGAAGCAGCCCTGCAAGATCTATTTATCTATCTATCTGGCACCAGGACCTTCAACCACATTTGGAACAAATATCAAACACATGGGCCAATGATGCCTTTCCACACCTAAGGCTTGGCTGTGTTGATCACTGAATTGATTTATATGGGTAGCAATGCACGTTATCACCACATAGCTCTTGTCTCTACTGATAATTGAGACTGCCTAATTGACGTGTTAATTCATGTGTTAAGTTAAGAATAATTTTTGTGTTAAGAATAATTTTTTCAACATTTGTTCATGCATTACAAGTGTGGTAATGTCACATTACGATAAATGTAGATACAGGAAACTTGCATTTACTTTTGAGATTGTCTTTTGACAGAGTCTACTTCGATGCCTGACCAAGAGAGAGAGAGTCTTCCAGGATATCACTACTCTGTAGCTGACCAAACTGGATGTAGATTATGCAGAGAACTGGCTAAAACCACATGACACTGGCTTGGGTGCTGAGTCAGTCGTCAAGGCAGTGCATGATGGGACTGTCAAGCATCCTCAGAAATGTGCAGGAGAAGATCCCCCTCAAATACGTTTGAGCAGATAGTTTGTCTGGACATGTTCACAGACCCAGACAGATGCAAGAGGCAGATGAAATGTCTTATTCAGGCATTTCTGGAGGACAAACAGCTAGCAGCAGGTGTTTAAGCTGATAGGAAAAGTTTCGGAAAAGAGGATTACAGAAAAAGAGGTCTGCAATCAGAAATATTTGGATTATTTAGTTGAACTGTTAAGCATAGTGCTATGAACACAGTCTGCATATAATGCTGTTGAATTGCTGTAATCATAACTGTGACTTTGTTCACTATCATAGCCATTACATGCCCTTGGTAATGCAGCTAATGACTCATCTGTATTAATTTACATCAATTTTTCTTCACTTTTCCTTTTTTGTAGGTTTTATAATATCATTTTCCATCATTATGAGAATATCATTATTCTCCTTCTTTTTCTTTGAGAGCAGACATTGAGATCCTCTCCTTCCTGCTGATGCAGAAAAGGCTGGACATCATCTTGTGTGGTTTCCTTAGTAACCCCTGCCTGGCTTTTTGCCAGAAGTTGTTCATTTTGTCCCGTGGACAGGCCTTTGGGGAGAGACGCTTGTCTGGGAACAAGGACGCGGACATTTGGAACATGGAAGAGGACACTGGTGTTGAACTCGCTGGTGTTGAGTGCGATTATGTCACTCTGCATGATGGGTGGGGGGGTTGGGGGGGGGGGGGGGGGGGGGGGTAGATGGGGGTCAAAGTTCCCCTTGCTAAAATGCTCCGGACTTCTGTGGCATCAGGCAGGTCCAGGTACCATGTCCGCTTCTGCGACCAGGAGAGAAAGGCTACGGAGGATTACAAAAAGACACTCAAAAAGTCAAGGAAAGCCTCCCAAGAGGTTTATGAAATCTGTCCAGACATGTGGACAGGTTTACAGATGAAGCCCAGGGCAAGTCTGGCAGCTGGCTGGCCCGGCTCAGAACAACGTTCAGCAGTTGTGAGGAGGTTAGCTGAGCTCAAAAGTACTGAAGTTTAACTTATGGAAACCTGAAGAAACCTTTATGTGAGGTACTCCATGTGATATCTAGGCAGCAATCAGTACCCTATAAGTGTCACTTTCAAGTTTAATATCTTTTCTCTGACCTCTATTCTGGGTTAGAGGGAAATATATTTAACTTTTCCCAAGTGCACAAAGTTCATTTCTGGGCTAAATTTTCAAAACCACTGTTCAAAAGCTTTTGTTGGATATATATTCATTAAGGCTATAATTAAATTTGGGAAATTAAATAACGTAATAGCCATTTAATAAGAACTAAGTAGAAAATTAGATCATCTTTGACCATACCGGAACCAATAATACTCAGTTTGGTTTAGGACAAAGAATTTATTGTACTGTATCTCTTTATGTCCATGCAATTTGAATAAGCATTTATGTGCGTTTGTCTGTACATGTGCATGTACATGAATGAGTAGCTATAAGAGATACACACTGTTACACTTCATAGTTCACTTACACACACTGTTTTAGGTGATACTTGTGATGCTTCAATTACAGTGAGCACACACAGGCACGCATGCACGCATACACACTCTGAGAGGACAGTGACCTGTTTACATAGAGATTGCATCATTTCATGCTCCACTCCAACCTAACACCACCTGTCTGGTGCGCTCCTCACAACCCCAGCACACACTGGGCCATCCCGTCACATGGCTCATGGTTCAACATCTCACCGTGTGCTTTCCTGGACATCGTCATCACCTGTTGTCACACCTCTTATTAGCTCGTTTCCTGTTTCACCTGCCGCCTGTCTCCCCCAGTCACAGAGGACATGTCAACCCCCCGTTCCTCTCGGTGATTGTATGGGCTGTGCTCGCCATTGCTGTGTGTTTGCTGGTCGTTGGTTCACTTCGTGTCATTAATAAACGTCTGGGCTGTGTTGGAGACTCGTGTGTATGCTGCTTTTCTCATCACACCCGCTTTCTCAGTCTGCTCAGGGTGCCTGTGTCCAGCATCCTAGCCAGTGTGCTATAAATGTAAAATTAATAACCAGGTCATTCACTTTTCACACTGCATTCTATAAACACACACCACTGCACATAGTCTGGATCATAAATAATCCCGGCTGGACTGATCTTCTTGCTTGCATGCTTCTTCACCTCGGCTACTATAGCTTAATTAAGTGGCATGTAATAGTCACAGAATTCTTCAAAGTTTAATGCATTAATTGCCCGATCCTCTTTTGAAACTGGATCAATGTAATTCCCCTCTCTCTCTTAACTGATTAATCAGATGGGTCTGAGTTCCATTTGGAAGCGTGCCTGTCTCTCATGCCCACCCCTGAAAGAGGGGCTTGTCTGGGAGGCCTGACCTTGAGTCACCCCCTCTACACGCCTGCCTGCACTCTCTGACCAGTCACGCAGGAAAGTGTCCACAGTTGGGACCACACCAGATAAGAGTTGAGTAGAAGCAGATCTGCTACAGAGAGAGATGTCCGTACACTCAGTGCAAGCAGGTGTGTAGCCTACAGCCATCGGCTCTTGTGCTGAATCTGAATTTGGTATATATTCCGACATGGGCTTTGTTATTTTCATAAGAACATTGTTTATTAATTTACACCTCAGCTCCATATGCCAGGCAGCAATGATTCTGAAATGATGAATCACAAATTTTTCATCACAAGTATATACTGATAACAGGCAGCAGCGTAATCGGATGGATGGAATCCCACATTCCTGATGGGCTTTCACTCTGGCGCTCTCCTCCAGAGCGGGCCGCGCTCGGAGATTTGCGTCCATGTGAGGCTAATATGATGCAACAACTCTCATTTCATCACCACAGGACACCCCTAAGACCAAAGGCCTAACTTAAGGCCTATTAGGCTATGAATTACCTGACATGGGAACGCTCTGAAGTTAAGTCTGACCAGGCTTGGCTTGAGCAAGGGGGGGTCAGCTACGTCTATTTTTATTTTTTTAAACAAATCATGAGGCACTTTACTATCACGTGCGACGAGCCTGATTGCTTAGTTAGTTAAGCATGTGCAGTTGGAGCTATGACGAACTGCACGTGATGCAGTGGGCGGGGCCTAGAGTTGTGCTCTGTGACATCACAGTGGCTCAGGCACCCTCAGCACATGGAAGGATATTAGCATATCCAGGAAGGAACGCGGCACACACTCCTAAGTACACATTGCATTCCTCTCTCACCGCCTTGTATGGAATCCACATTTTGCATCTAATTGCTCTGTATGATCGTGTAAAGAGCAGACATAGAGCGCTTTCATCTGGTGGAGCAGGTCAAATGCCAGACTAAATGGTCTGAATAAAAGTGTCTTTTGTACTGTGTGTACAATTTTGATACAACAGTTGTGCTTAACACCATTAGCAGGTCATTTCAGTTTAGTATCTTCACAGACTTAGTCAGGAGTCAAAACAAGAATTTTAAATCAATCTGCTACTCCTGGTGGTAACTTGTGATACTGTGTGTACAAATGACATCAGCAACTGTAAATTGCCATAAGGAGATCATTTGTACTATTTTTTATCATGGCCTATGTTTGACTCTGAACGTGCCCATCCTCCTCATGAGTAAACTACAATATTATCAGTGATGAGTTTGCATTTCTAAAGTCACAAGCAATCAAATCTAGTTTCAGTTCTTACATGTCCAGTAGTTTCCCAACGTGACCTGCTTCACAAATTTCATCAGTTTATTTTTATTTTTTTTGGACAGTACAAAATTGACCGATCAGACCACAGATAAAAATGACCTTAAATGACAGTTCTAAAGTAAACACCATGCAGACTTACCTGGCCGATCCAGCTATACTCCAGCATTGTGATGACACAGGCTTCTTGACAAGTTGTTCAGGAAAAAAAACTGACAGCCTCACACTTTTCTGCCAGACAATATCACCCGCAACTTCCAAAGTCCACTGGTACCACTAAGCATCAGCAGAACACACACACACACATACACACACAGACACACCACGGACCGCATGCAAACTTGCCCGCATGCACAGCCTTGCTGAAGTTTGGGACTCCTAAGCTTGCGACCTGTTGATAATGAACCTGAACCCATTATTTTGAATCAATGAATTGAAAGAAATAGGGCACGGAATGAAAGGAGCAGGGCCAATTACTGGCGTTCTTTGATGTATAACTCGCTCTCACTCACCCAAACCGCTCTGCGCCTTTTGTCTTTATCCTCTCTGTTATTCATTAATTATTCGGGCCGGGGTCAGAGGTCACTTGCCTAATTGTCCAGACGGTCTGACTTAGAGTATGATGGGGATTCTCCTAGTGCTGACACTCTCTCTGGCTGTGCTCAGCCACCTTGCATTATGCCAATTAATCCAATTCTTTGATTCACCCCTCCTCCTCCTCCTCCTCCCCCTCTCCCTTGTTCATCCTACCTCTTTCTCTCTTCCTCTATACTTCCTTTGTTGAGAGTTGAGTTGGGTTGGTGTGCTGAACTGGTTGCTGGAGGAGTGAACAGGTGATGGTGTAGTGTAGAGGGGTGGAGAGGTGGTGGTGTAGTGTAGAGGGGTGGAGAGGTGATGGTGTAGTGTAGAGGGGTGGAGAGGTGATGGTGTAGTGTAGAGAGGTGGAGAGGTGGTGGTGTAGTGTAGAGGGGTGGAGAGGTGGTGGTGTAGTGTAGAGGGGTGGAGAGGTGATGGTGTAGTGTAGAGAGGTGGAGAGGTGGTGGTGTAGTGTAGAGGGGTGGAGAGGTGGTGGTGTAGTGTAGAGGTGTGGAGAGGTGGTGGTGTAGTGTAGAGGTGTGGAGAGGTCCTGGTGTAGTGTAGAGGGGTGGAGAGGTGGTGGTGTAGTGTAGAGGGGTGGAGAGGTGATGGTGTAATGTAGAGGGGTGGAGAGGTGATGGTGTAGTGTAGAGGTGTGGAGAGGTGATGGTGTGGTGTAGAGGGGTGGAGAGGTGATGGTGTAATGTAGAGGTGTGGAGAGGTCCTGGTGTAGTGTAGAGGGGTGGAGAGGTGGTGGTGTAGTGTAGAGGGGTGGAGAGGTTGTGGTGTAGTGTAGAGGGGTGGAGAGGTGGTGGTGTAGTGTAGAGGGGTGGAGAGGTGATGGTGTAGTGTAGAGGGGTGGAGAGGTGATGGTGTAGTATAGAGGTGTGGAGAGGTGATGGTGTAGTGTAGAGGGGTGGAGAGGTGATGGTGTAGTGTAGAGGTGTGGAGAGGTGATGGTGTAGTGTAGAGGTGTGGAGAGGTGGTGGTGTAGTGTAGAGGTGTGGAGAGGTGATGGTGTAGTGTAGAGGGGTGGAGAGGTGATGGTGTAGTGTAGAGGTGTGGAGAGGTGATGGTGTAGTGTAGAGGGGTGGAGAGGTGGTGGTGTAGTGTAGAGGGGTGGAGAGGTGATGGTGTAGTGTAGAGGGGTGGAGAGGTGATGGTGTAATGTAGAGGTGTGGAGAGGTCCTGGTGTAGTGTAGAGGGGTGGAGAGGTGATGGTGTAGTGTAGAGGGGTGGAGAGGTGATGGTGTAATGTAGAGGGGTGGAGAGGTGGTGGTGTAGTGTAGAGGGGTGGAGAGGTGGTGGTGTAGTGTAGAGGTGTGGAGAGGTCCTGGTGTAGTATAGAGGGGTGGAGAGGTGGTGGTGTAGTGTAGAGGTGTGGAGAGGTGGTGGTGTAGTGTAGAGGGGTGGAGAGGTGATGGTGTAGTGTAGAGGTGTGGAGAGGTGATGGTGTAGTGTAGAGGTGTGGAGAGGTGATGGTGTAGTGTAGAGGGGTGGAGAGGTGGCGGTGTAGTGTAGAGGTGTGGAGAGGTGATGGTGTGGTGTAGAGGGGTGGAGAGGTGATGGTGTAGTGTAGAGGTGTGGAGAGGTGATGGTGTAGTGTAGAGGGGTGGAGAGGTGATGGTGTAGTATAGAGGGGTGGAGAGGTGATGGTGTAGTGTAGAGGGGTGGAGAGGTGGCGGTGTAGTGTAGAGGGGTGGAGAGGTGGTGGTGTAGTGTAGAGGGGTGGAGAGGTGATGGTGTAATGTAGAGGGGTGGAGAGGTGATGGTGTACTGTAGAGGGGTGGAGAGGTGGTGGTGTACTGTAGAGGGGTGGAGAGGTGGTGGTGTAGTGTAGAGGGGTGGAGAGGTGCTGGTGTAGTGTAGAGGTGTGGAGAGGTGCTGGTGTAGTATAGAGGGGTGGAGAGGTGGTGGTGTAGTGTAGAGGTGTGGAGAGGTGGTGGTGTAGTGTAGAGGGGTGGAGAGGTGATGGTGTAGTGTAGAGGTGTGGAGAGGTGATGGTGTAGTGTAGAGGGGTGGAGAGGTGGTGGTGTAGTGTAGAGGGGTGGAGAGGTGATGGTGTAGTGTAGAGGGGTGGAGAGGTGATGGTGTAGAGGTGTGGAGAGGTGATGATGTAGTGTAGAGGGGTAGAGAGGTGGTGGTGTAGTGTAGAGGGGTGGAGAGGTGATGGTGTAGTGTAGAGGGGTGGAGAGGTGATGGTGTAGTGTAGAGGGGTGGAGAGGTGATGGTGTAATGTAGAGGGGTGGAGAGGTGATGGTGTAGTGTAGAGGTGGGTAGAGGTGATGGTGTAGTGTAGAGGTGTGGAGAGGTGATGGTGTAGTGTAGAGGTGTGGAGAGGTGGTGGTGTAGTGTAGAGGGGTGGAGAGGTGATGGTGTAGTGTAGAGGTGTGGAGAGGTGATGGTGTAGTGTAGAGGGGTGGAGAGGTGATGGTGTAGTGTAGAGGTGTGGAGAGGTGATGGTGTAGTGTAGAGGGGTGGAGAGGTGATGGTGTAGTGTAGAGGTGTGGAGAGGTGATGGTGTAGTGTAGAGGGGTGGAGAGGTGATGGTGTAGTGTAGAGGTGTGGAGAGGTGATGGTGTAGTGTAGAGGTGTGGAGAGGTGGTGGTGTAGTGTAGAGGTGTGGAGAGGTGGTGGTGTAGTGTAGAGGGGTGGAGAGGTGGTGGTGTAGTGTAGAGGGGTGGAGAGGTGATGGTGTAGTGTAGAGGTGTGGAGAGGTGGTGGTGTAGTGTAGAGGTGTGGAGAGATGATGGTGTAGTGTAGAGGGGTGGAGAGGTGGTGGTGTAGTAGGGTGGAGAGGTGGTAATTTTCTGTGCCTTTGCTTAGTGACTCAGAAGGCCAGACATACAGTTCTGATTAGCCATCATCATTTAAGCAACAAAAATTCCTGATGGGATTGTAGGGTTCTGAATGGAATCGTTTAAGCATAAAATACCATTTTAGCCTTTTGTGTGTGGACTGTCAACAGTTAAAGGCAGTCAAGGCAGAGAAGCAGTAATGAAACGGTAGTCCACATCATCCAGATATATAAGACTCGCACCCTTTAAATCTACTCCAAACTAAGTATTGGAACAAAACTTGCCAATTCTACTATTGCATCTATTGCGTCATATTTCATTGAATCACTCTTGAATATGGTATTGTATGCCTCTGCAGTACTAATGAAAAGTGGTGTACTACTAAAGTTCCAGTTATGGGGGGCTGATGGTTAGAAATCCTTTTGTGACAAGTAGAAGCATCTTTCTAACTTTTTTATTAAAACTTGTTGCCTTACTTTAAAGAGATTTATGCTTCTTTACGCTGAAAAAAAAACGTAAAGAAAAACTTCTTCAAGTTTAAACTGAGTCTAAACTCCGAGATGCCTTTTTCCCTTCAGAATGTCACTAGTTTTCTACTGCTCTGTGCTGGAAGACCGCTAAGAAATCAAGAAATTCTCTGGCCAAATCAGCATGTTTTTCAGCACAGTCAAGTATCTCATAGCAAATCCAGCTTGTGGCCTAGTTACAACTTTGCCTCTGTCCCAACTTTGCCTCACAGCCTGTGTTTCAACTTTCCCAGGACACGACTCAGGTCCTTCTCCAAGTGAAAAAGAGTTACACACATCCATTAGCAACACTTCACCCTCATTATGCCTCTAAAAATTTACTGTGTAAGTGTGGATTCTTTTATTATAGACTAGAATGGATAATTAAGAATATCTTGTTGTGAAGCCCTATACTGTAGACCATATTCAATCATTCTGTGGCAGAAATGGATCAGTATATATGGTTAATTGGATATTTTCAGCTAGTTATAGTCTGAACTGTATCTACTGTAGTGAATGCAATATTTGTCCACTCTAGTGAAGCATTTCCACAGGTAAAACTTGCATGTCCATCTACTCAGAAAAGAGTGCAAAACAACTTATTTTAAGTTAAATACTATGTATGGTGAGGCAGAATTTAGCTATTATGCTGTTTTTAAATTTATACAGTTGTGTGGGAATATTAAATGGACCACAACATGAGATGATTTTACATCTAAACTGAACACTTTCTTATCTCACCACGCTTTCAGCACTGTACTCTCAGCTCCTACTGTAGACAATTTATTTTAATTTATTTTAATCTTTTTTCTCAACACTTTATGTGTTTAATCAGATTTTATGCACTTAATATATTTTATTAATCATATTTATTTTAATTCAATTTCAACCATAATTTAATCTTTCATTTTATTTCTTTAAATGAACCATAGTATTTTCCCTCTTTTAATTTTCACACTCCGGCACACCACGAACGCACACACACTCACACGTTCCTGTCAATCACCGCCCTTGGCCACGCCCTCGCTTCAATCACCTGCTGATTAGTTCACTCCGTTTCCCTGTTCCCAGTCTCTCCTGCACCTTATTTAAACCCCAGCCTGTTATGGACTACACACCTAGCTGCCATCTCCTGCTTTGTTCAAACCTGTCGTTTGGCGAGACGAGCTCCACCATCAGCAGCGATCAATTGGTTTGCTGTGTGAAGGACTGTGACCGCCCTGACTCTGTACTCTGAGTTTTAACAATTTGTCGTGGTATGGAAACCTAACAGTGAAGTACAGGAATAAGCTGGTCCAGGTGGTTAAACAGGCCAGTAAAATCATTGGAGACAAACTGTTGTCATTAGAGAACTTATACAGTCGATCTTTATCAAACAGGGCAACTGGGGTCTACAATGATCATACCCATCCCCTTAACTCATCATTTCAGTTACTGCCATCAGGTAGGAGACTTAAAGTTCCATTAGCTAAGAAGAATGGGTACAAAAAATCATTTGTTCCTTCTGCTGTGAATATTTTGAACAGTGGAATTATACATAAAGCTCGTACATAGTGGGAATTGTATTTACGTAAATATTTTTGTGTGTACTTGTGTAACTGTATGTATTTGTCTGCCAAACTGCCAAAGATAATTTTCCATTTTATGCAATTTTAATGGACAATAAAGTTTTATCTATCTATCTATCTATCTATCTATCTATCTATCTATCTATCTATCTACACACTACCTGCTCTTCTGATGATCCGACACTCATATAGCTGAATGGGCCTCCTCGTGTCACGCCCATTGTCTCGCGCTCGTCACCTTTCCTGTCCTGTCTGTCCGCCTGCGTGGAGAACCCTGAGGCACACCCTGACACTCTGCGCCATCCAGTTAATGGCAGCGCGTGTCCCCCTCAATGCGAGGTCCATCCCCTCTCTGAAGAAGAGAACGCTATAAGGGAGCGCTACATCTGCTAGCGTGCTCATCTGCTAGCGTGCTCTGAGTATTATTCAGCTAGCGTCGTTGTGAAAAAGAAGGACCGTGGGCTGAGACCATGCTCAGAACACCAGAGTTATAAATGCCTTTATAGAAAGTACCATCACCCTCTGCCACTAGTTCCAACGGCCCTAGAACAGCCCAGACAGGTGAGGTACTACACTTAGCTGGATCTTCATGGCACAGAGAACCTGATCAGGATCAAAGAAGGTTGAGGAGCAGAAAACCGCCTTCAGTACCACCCCTGGCCACTACAAGAATATCCTTCTCCCGTGTGGACTCACCACAGTATCCTCTGAGCTTCAGGTTCTCATTAACGAGGTCCCCCGGGAAATCATGGGTAGAACCATCATCGTTTATCTCAACGACATCTTGATCTATTCGCCTTCCCTGGACCAACGTGTCCACGATGTATGGCAGGTCCTCCGCGTTTTCCTGCAGAGCGGTCTG
Source organism: Brachyhypopomus gauderio (assembly GCF_052324685.1). Classification (NCBI taxonomy): domain Eukaryota; kingdom Metazoa; phylum Chordata; class Actinopteri; order Gymnotiformes; family Hypopomidae; genus Brachyhypopomus; species Brachyhypopomus gauderio. The sequence goes on from NC_135215.1 coordinate 3,403,612, forward strand.
TGCTGCAAACGTGTGAGCTCCATTTCTGGGAGGTTTTCTATCTCGGCTACCTCGTTAACACGATCGGTGTGCATACGCAGACATGGTGCAAACCCAGTGGCTCAGGACCCAAATGCGACATGATCTACAGTGTTTCCTGGGGTTCGCTAACTTCTGCTGTAGGCTCATCGGGGACTTCAGGACTAAGGCCTAACCCCGGACTAACCTCCTCCACGGCCTCCAGGGCCAGCTGAAACGGGACCCGGCAGCCACATTGGCTTATCCTTAAAGAGGCATTCACAACCTCCCCTGTCCTCCAGTGTCCTGTCCTATGGTTTTGATTATGATGAACAGATATTAAGTTACTTTTGTATTTCTGGCATAGCCAGAGCTTAATGTGTGTGCTTTAAATAATAAAGGAACCCTTCTGGACACAAAGGATGTATTATTCCAGGTACTAACATCCCATAATCCAATGAGGGGGCAGAGCAGTTGAAAGCTGACCAATTAATGAATAATGATGCATCAGCAAGGATCTTCATGGCACATTATCTTCACAAGAACACACCGCATAACAGCCCAAGTGGGCTCCATCCTGCAAAAAAAGCATCTCTTTCAGCACCCGTGTCAGGGCGACGCCATGGCTAATTGAGGCGGTGGGGGCCGTGGGGCTCGAGTGCGGGGCAGTAGCACTAGAGATGGTCGGGGGCGATACGCTGCGTTAAGACCCACAGTGGACCAGTGTGATGTGGAGCTGCTCACTCACTCCACACACTCACACAGTCTCATGCTGAACAGAAGCCAAAGGTCAGATTAAACAGATGCATCTTTAAAGACTGAGCAAAGACAAACTTAGCTGTTGCTCCTTCCTGTGGTATAAAGAACACTACCAGGAAGGGAATATGTATCACACCTAAACGTTTTGCAACTGTGTTTTTTTTGTCACTTCTTTCTGGGTTTTCTATATTATAATGATCTAATTATGAAACAAAACACAGCCAAAAGTAATAAAAGTTAGCAACAGACCGTTGCTTCATAGTTTTACAGTGTGTAAGCGTGAGAGAGCAAATGAAACTCCAAAGCACTGTTTGTTATGCACCCCTGTCTGTTCCCCTCTGGCCAGTTTATGCCCCTCTGGAGGTTTCGGGCACAGAGAAACACCCTTCTCTCCACAAAAGCCCTCTACTGGCACAGTCTCCCTGCCATGGGCCGTCCCATTTTGAATCCTATTAGAGGCTCATCTTGGTTTAACTGAAAAAGACTACCGACTTCACTCAATTAGCACTAATAGGATTACAGTGTTGGTATGTGCGGGGAGGTTTAAATAAGGCTGGAATTTTGGCAGGCACCTGCTACATGTTCGGCTTTGACCACGTAAGGCGGAGTATGTGGACTCATTAAGGGATCAGGCTGATGCCAGCTCTCTAAATGCCTCCATGAAGGAGGGGGGAGGAGTAAGAAGTGGTCGCTTGTTCGCATGCACACCACCACAAACCTCTACCCATTGGCCCAGCCATGCCAGCTACCATCGGTGAGTCAAGCTGTGGTTCCTGCACACAGAGCATTTAGACGGCTTCTGCCTTAATCCCATTAATGGGCAACAGCTCGGGCAGATCAAAGCGTCTGAGAGTGGGCCTTACAATGAAAGCAGAGTACAACCATGCTCATACAACACCAGGAACATCACTATCTGCTCTGTCTAGTCTGAGGAAAGTCCTGCCGGTTCACAGCTTGGACCACAATTTAATGGCCTGACAAAAGGAGAAGGAGCTTGATTAGATGTGGTCTGGGGATTTCAGGTGTTTTGATGAAAGCTATGTCTGAACATGGAAGCCGCCATTGTGCTACTCAGTGGCACTAACACTCTAACACTGGCACTAACACTAACACTGGTACTAACACTCTAACACTGGTACTAACACTCTAACACTGGCACTAACACTCTAACACTGGCACTAACACTGGCACTAACACTCTAACACTGGCACTAACACTCCAACACTGGTACTAACACTCTAACACTGGTACTAACACTCTAAAACTGGCACTAACACTAACACTGGCACTAACACTCTAACACTGGTACTAACACTCTAAAACTGGCACTAACACTAACACTGGTACTAACACTCTAACACTGGTACTAACACTCTAACACTGGCACTACCACTGTAAAACTGGCACTAACACTCTAACACTGGTACTAACACTAACACTGGCACTAACACTAACACTGGCACTAACACTAACACTGGTACTAACACTCTAACACTGGCACTAACACTCTAACACTGGTACTAACACTAACACTGGCACTAACACCAACACTGGCACTAACACTAACACTGGCACTAACACTCTAACACTGGCACTAACACTCTAACACTGGTACTAACACTGGCACTAACATTAACACTGGCACTAACACTCTAACACTGGCAGTAACACTAACACTGGTACTAACACTCTAACACTGGTACTAACACTAACACTGGCACTAACACTCTAACACTGGCACTAACACTAACACTGGCACTAACACTAACACTGGCACTAACACTCTAACACTGGCACTAACACTAACACTGGCACTAACACTCTAACACTGGCACTAACACTTTAACACTGGCACTAACACTAACACTGGCACTAACACTCTAACACTGGCACTAACACTGGCACTAACACTCTAACACTGGTACTAACACTGGGGCTTCTTGATGTCTTCTGAGGTTTCGGTGCTGGGACGTTTGGGAAGTGGAGGTGAAGCTGATGGAGGTGATGGAGATGGTGGAGGTGATGGAGGTGATGGAGATGGTGGAGGTGATAAAGATGATGGAGATGGTGGAGATGATGGAAATGGTGGAGATTATGGAGACGGTGGAGATGGTGGAGATGGTGGAAATGGTGGAAATGATGGAGATGGTGGAGATGGTGGAGATAATGGAGATGGTGGAGATGATGGAAGATGGGAATGGTGGAAATGATAGAGATGGTGGAGATGGTGGAGATGGTGGAAATGGTGGAAATGGTGGAGATGGTTGGCATGTGTACCATACACTCATGTCCCAGTGCAGGCGTGGAGCTGCTGAGCTGAGGCCAGTCTGATGAGTCTGAATGTCTCTAGTATTCTTATTTCTCAAATTCATTCTGGTCTGTCCTCAGCCAACTCTGTCATAGAATCTGAATTCACAGGCAGACATACGGTTTATTTAGTTGTGTTTCTTCAGTCATGTCTTCAGTCATGCCCTTCCTGATTAACATACCATGAAAAAGAAACTGGTTACTGACATGATAAAACAAAATCACATTCCTTAGGGGTACGTCAGCATGTAACTTCCCAGTAACGCTACTATAACTGTGGTTTGTTCCTGCTCTGTTGGGATCTCCAGTTAGGTCCACGGTGATGATGCCTGTTGTGGTGTGCACTGTTGCACTGGCTGGTTTTTCTGTGTCGTTGTCACAGCCCATTGCGCCCCCCCCCCCCCCCACCTCACTGACGCCAGTAGGCAAGACAACCCAGCCTGGCCACGAGCCAGTCGGGATGGGTGGTCCCCCCCGAGTCACATCTCAACCCCAGTGGCTCAGCCAGCCAGGAGCCAAGCCTCCTCCTCACCCCCCTGGATGGATTTGCCCTCTGCAACCCTTCCAATTTTACCCCGTACTACAAAGCTCCTCCTGCACTACAATCCCTGGACCCCCAATATCAGCAGCACAGCAGGGGCCTCCTTGTACATACACAGTTATGGATCTTTTTCTGCCCATCTGTGTGTGTGTGTGTGTGTGTGTGTGTGTGTGTGTGTGTGTGTGTGTGTGTGTGTGTGTGTGTGTGAGCGCATCAAGGGACACCTCCTTTCTGAAAGTCTCTTTTTTAGACACAGGTTGAACCGAGCTCTCATCCACATGTACACACACATACCCTTTAAACATGAAAGGCTTCCTGTCGAACAGACCAAACACAAGTTCACTTTGATGTGTTCGCCCTCCCTCCAGAAGCCCCCAACACCCCCAACACCCCCAACACCCCCAACACTCTCCCAGTCTACTGCCCTCTCTACCCCCCAGACTGTGTGCTGCTCTACTTCTTCATTCTCAGAAGACTTTTCCGCCCCTTGAAGGTTTAGAAGGAGAAACTGCTATTGCAGCAAGTCTGCCTTGGTTTACACACACACACAAACACACACACGCACACACACACACACACACACACACACAAACACAGTGTTTGAATGGCACGATTACAGTGACATAGACTTAATGTTCTGTCACTGCTTAAGCCCGGCTTAATGCACAAACAATGCTGCCACAATCTTCCCAGGGTCAGAATTCCAGAGAAATGACTCTTGCCACACAAAGAGCCATTTGGGTGGTTTATTCCTGAGTCTGCGAACATCGGCATGTGTGTGTAATCATATTATGGGGTTAAGTGCCATCCACAGCAGGCAGGAGAAAATATCCAGGTTTTAGCTCAAACACACCAGTTTATTCATGTATTAGCAAAAGGATATGAGCATACTGAGCCATTTAGTTCCTTGTTTAGTTTTACTAAACATATCCATTTAGGTATTTTGTTTTATTTCAAATACTTCTGAATCTGCTGTAGGTCATTATGCATTTCTAATGCCACTAATTGTAGCATTCATATGATCATAACATGACAGCATCACCCAGCTCTTTCTTGAGAATGTGTATATGCGGTCTAGACATTGTAAGGTTTTGACGTTGGTGCGTGGTGTCAGATATTCTTTTCATGAATCAGCCCTGAGCAGATGGAGGAATACATGAACTGAAACCAAAAGAAAATGTCTGAAATTAAAAGTGTGCATGTTAAAATGAAAACCACAAAAAGTGTCTGACACGAATTTCCCCCCGAGTGGAAGCAGCTGGAAGATGTGCGTAGCTTCATTTCTCTGAGAAAATTAACACACACACACACACACACACACACACACACACACACACACACACACACACACACACACACACACACACACTCGCACACACACACACACACACACACACACACACACACACACACACACACACACACACACTATCCACAGCACCCATGGCCTCATCTGTTACTTGTTCATTCACAATCCCTGAGATGTTTCATTTTTGTCATATTAAAAATGCAGCGAAACACTCATTTGTGGATTCTAAGGCATCCCTCACCTCAGTTACAGGTGTACACCTTCATTTATGTCCTTTAGCAAAGAGACCCGTAGACAGTCTATGTCTGTGTTTGCTTTATGAGGCAAAGTTACACAACAGTCGCCACCATTAAAGTAATCGTTATCACCATTAGCGACCTCGTTACAATGATCGTTGTTATCAGTATAAGCCAGGTTATCATCACCACCTTCATCAGCAAAGCAGTTCAATGAACATTCACCTGTTAAAAGCCGAGAAGTCCACAGCTAATCAAAGAAGCAACATCTCATAAGATGTGTTTCAGAGACTGCAGGCGTACAGTCCCGGAACAAGAACAATTATGTCACACCTTATCTCAGGACTTCATACTGGAACGGTGCCAGTCTCATACTGAGGAAGCTGGACGTCTCTAAAGTTCTTCTTTCATGTTGTTCCAGGCTGTGCCTTGATCTGAAGCCCTTTAAATACCTGACGCTACGCCACACGGCGGCGTTAAAGTGAAGTGGGCTGGCCCGGCCAGCTGAGTGGCAGAGAGGCGAAGGAGGTGGACTGTACCTTGTAGGAAGGGGAGGGCTGGCTCCAGGCTGGGGGCTGCAGATGGTGCAGGGAGGAATGCTGGGAGGCGTGGCTGTGGGCGTGGCCGTGGGTGTAGTGGGCGTGGCCGTAGGGCCATGGACCACAGTTCCACTCACTCTCCTGCTTCACTCCACTCCCCATAACGAACATGGGAGCTCTTGGGTGAGGCTGGAACATTCTGGAAATCTGACGCACTGGAAAATGAAGTGAAGTAGTCATGATAATGCTCACACACGTTACTGTAACACAGCTGGAAAATGTGTGGCTTACATATGATGACACATGGGCACATTTGGCTTTTGGTTGTAATGTTTACAGTTTTTTATGACTGCTAACATGCGTTTGTCCAATCTGTAGTCACATTTTCAAAACTCTAAACACAGTGAACACAACATCAGTCTTCAGTGGCTATGCAATTAGTACAATTCATGTTGTTTTTGCACAAAATCCAGTCATTTTACATGTTTCTATAATGCTTACATTTTCTATACACACAATATCCAATAACAAAATTCTGGATCATTTTTGTCTTATTTACAAATGCTTGCACACAGCATGTCAAAAATGAAAACCTAAGGTTCAAAACCTTAAATATTGTATAAAATGCAAAGTTCTCCAAAAACAAAGGCAGCTGAAAAGCTATTACTGTAATACATATTTTTTGTACATATAGATCAATTACACAATTAAATAAAATGAAGTACAGTAATGTACCTGGTCAAGAGAGGAGCAAATATAACTATTTGTTCTGCAATCTCAAGTGCTGGTTTGGTTCTTCACAAATGCCAGGTTGGTCCCTATAACAGTGACCTCCTTCTTTCGTTTTTGAATGAACTCTACCAACAACTGGTTCCAGAAGCAGAAATGAAACAGGTGGGATGAAACACGAGGACATTTGTGATGGGACGATGTAGCATTTTGTCATTCTCATGTCATCACAAACTGGTTTATAGACCATCCAAGAGTGATGTCCCTTTTCCTCCCGCCCATCTCGCCTTTCCTCAAAACCACTAAGGAACTTTTTTCAGTCTGGAGGTTGAAGGTGTATGATCATCAGCCCCATGAGCAAATGTCCCTGCTGCATGCAATGGATCCCGGCTGCAGAGACATTTCAGCTGAAGACTGCCAGGGGTGAATAAGGCATACCAAGCTCTTCTATCCCAGGTGCATAGCAAGGGCCAACATCAGTGGCCAACTGCTGACACGTATATTTTTACACATATGGGACCATGACTAATTATGTTTACAATTATGGTAATTATTTTTGGGTTAGGCTACAATTTACAGTAATGTCTCTAATGCAGTCAAATATAATCTTTTCTGCAAAACTGTTACTGACTCCTTTTTTGTCTAATCTACATTCCATATAGTACCTAACAGTAAATATCACTCATTGTGTAGACAGTATGTTGCCAAAAATGTACATTTGAAAAAAAAGTCCAAATGAAGCGGATTACAGTAAAAATGAACTGACTAAGAAAACAACAGATGTTACTGTAAAATATCTGTTGTTTGCTGGGAGAGAGTAAAATATTACATGTAATGGTGTTTCTGTACTGCCATCAAATGTTAGTTTTTTTACAGTGGTTGTGCAGTGATTGACTATGTTCATCTCGAAAAGAGAATATGTGCTAGTGTTTGAAAGAATGATTGGATACTGAACCAGGTTTGCTGTGTTTTAACAAATTTGGTGTATAAAGAGAAAACTTTGTTTGCGTTGTGAAATGCAGAGTTGGTATTAACTATTTGGCTATTTGTATGAGGTAAATGTATTGCTGAGTTTTGAAAATGTATCTCAAGTATTGGGAAACGCATGTTAGCAGTCATAAAAAACTGTAAGATTGCCACATGCCAGCACCTGATATACAGTATAAACCCAGATTATCAGAGGATAATCTTACCACCAAGAATCTTAGATTACCTTATTGTCTCACATAACATCTGCCTTTTGGCTCGGAGTGACAGGTTGCATAACCTGGAGAAATATTATGCCCAACCACTGTAAGCTCAGCATTCAGTAACATGATTCAGAAACATGAGCTGCTCTAGTTTCAACAGAGTTTACTGCTCCACCAAAGTTCTTTGATGCTTTGCAAACTTTTCACTGCAGCCTGTATTTTTGCGCTCGCACTGAGCAGGGAAAGGTCTCACAGAACCGGACCGGACCTGCAGTGACTTTCGGCTGCCGTCCGCTCAGCGCCGACAGCTGCAGCGTCTCATCGTGGCAGATTGGCATCATGTCCGGACCGGCCGGCGTGGCGGGCCAGCGGACCCGGTCCCTGCGCCCTGTCCCTTCAAAGTCCGCATGGCGGGGTCAGGCTGTGGCTCCCCGTCGTAATTGGCTTATTAGGGAGTCCACGTCTCGTGCGAGGGTGCGGAACTGCTTCTCCTGACCAACGCCGGGTGCTGATGAATGTGAGAGGCATGCTGGGAAATGGGTGGTCAAGAGATTAGGCTGCAGGCCAGGGTTCTGCGCTTAACGGGATGGGGCCACAGTCCGCTAAGCAAGCCGGACGGGAGCGTCCCAGACTCGTAACATAAAGCCTCGGGAAAATGCAAAGCCTCGGTCTGGCCGCGACTGATGCGAGCTGGCGGTTATCCGGCTCGTCTGAACGCGCTAAGCCGCCGTGATGTTCAGCTACGCAGCTCGCTCCTCGTGGGTGTAATGGGCCTCCATTAGGCTGCATGTGGTACCGAGAGCGCTGCTCCCAGCCAGAGGGGCCCTGCCGTGGGCTACGGTGCACAGAGCGCGCGGGACACAGGCCCTTAACGGGACCCGCTGACTGCGGGATCCTGCCACCTCACACGGGAGGTAATTGGAGAGGCTCTGTCTGTTCTCTCCTCCTTGTCTCGTCTGTGCTCTGTGCAATTGGCGTTAAATTTCTTCCATCGCACTCGTTCAGTCTTCCCTGTTCTCTCGCTTTTTATCCCAGAATCCCAGAGAGTAATTGCGGACTCCGGGCCCTGGTTAAATTTGAAGATCGCCAGAAGTAGTGAGGGGTGTTGTGTGTGTGTGTGTGTGTGTGTGTGTGTGGGGGGGCGTTGAATTCCAGGGGACAGTGTCTGGTTTAGCCTGCACCATTTTCAACAATTGTCCGTGTCTGCACGTGACGAGTCTGTGTCTGTGCTGGCCTCTATTTGTATGGATGCTTTTCTATAAGCCAGAAGGTCTGTATTCTTGCTGAACAATACAGGCATTTCATATGGGTAATAAACTAACAAGGCCTCTTTCAACAAGATAATAACAGTAAACACGGCTTTTGTCCCAGCCACCAACTCTCTGTCACTTTGCACTTGTTGGCAAATTTCTAGCTCAAATATTTCGAGCCATTTACCAATTAATGCCTTTAGTGGTACTTTAGCGAACACTGAAGGCCTATACTTGGACATCGTCTTAATGAACGGCTAACACCAGTGGCACTTGGATATTGCGGTCTCTACCGCAAGTTCCCACCACAGCGCTAGTGCAGTCCTACTCCCTCACTAATGGTTTAGTGTGGGCAAGTAAACCTGTGCGGATGAAGGATAAAGGGACAGGATGACACATGCCTAGCCTTTCTCCAGGCGCTAGGCTTCAGGACACATCACAGAACCGCGGGCCCGGCCCGGCGTGTGTGACCAGCGTGTGAGGATGGCACTACAGTCAGAAGAGAGGGGGAGAGAGAGTGAAGGAAGCAGTTTGTGTGTGTGTGTGTGTGTGTGTGTGTGTGTGTGTGTGTGTGTGTGTGTGTGTGTGTGTGTGAGCGTGGTCCCTCAGGATGTGTTATAGGCTGATGGGTTCCTCTTTCCCCACGGGCCTCATTAAAAGGTTTCCATCAGGAACACCACTGTGTGACGCTCCACACCTCCAACAGTCAGCCTTTCCACCCAGCTCTGTCCTCACCAACGCAGCCGTGGTGTGTGTGTGTGTGTGTGTGTGTCCCCACCCCCCCACGCTCACTGCTTCGCTCCAGCTCACACCTGACTGCCAGCCATTCACGCTGCTTTGTCGCCCGCCGTCCCACTGCAGGCTCCTATTTATTTGTTCTTTGCCCCACTAATTCTTTCCGGCTCCTTCCGAGAGCGTTCGCCTGCCTCTCTGCGTCCGCCGCCCCAGTCACTGAACCAGGACACAGACTGAACACCTCAGCGCTTCAGACAGATATAAGACACATATAACGTACCTGAGCAGGGACTTGGAGGACTACATACTGTGCACTGCTACATATACACGTACAGAACTTTTGGTGGGTTCGTTTTAATGTATTTATTTGGTAATATGCCTTTTCTTCTTTGTTTTCTCTCCCCAAAATCAGTCAGAAGTGACATGTCTGTGGAACAGATCAAACCTGCACATTTGTTTTTTGGTGTGGTATCAAAGTTGGTATCACGCACTCTGATGCTCTAATCATGTGGGGTTGACACACTGGTCAGAGTTCACCCATCAGAGCTTCTCGCACCCTGGGCTCCACAGACTGACACCAACAGCAGATAACCAGAAGATCGAAAGGTTCAAAGGCTCCTGTTCAGTAGATGGGCCACCTTTCCAGTGCCTTATGCTGGCTTTGGACTTCACTGTAACACCTGAATCAGTCCCCCCCCCCTCCAAGGAGATGGCTGGGCCGCTGTGGATTCGTGCACGTCTGGACAGTACCCCCCCCTCACCCTCTCGAGAGGCGGCGGAGAGCGCAGACCCCCGGCCAATAGGCGAGCGGCGAGCCTGTCAATGTCATCTGTGACTGGTCAAGGGCAGACAGTGCCTCACCTTCTGTTGAACCCTGCCGCCCGCACTGATTGGACGAGGCGAGAGGAGTCTGGCTTGTGGCCGGACCCTGCGTGAGGCGCGGCCGAGCGCGGCTTGGGTGGCGGTCTGGAGAGTCTCACTCCAGCAGGCACTCCTGCGCTGAAGAGCATGGAGAGATCCTTCATCAGCACGTCACCGCAATAGCACTCCACACGAGAGCGAACGCACCCCATCACCGGCCGCCGACAACAAGCCAATTCACGGCCCTCCCTGTTATTAAGCAATAGCAAGTCTGAGAACAAGCGCCAAGACTTCCAGCTCGTGCCCTTTCTGAACTTAACTGGGCCGGATGAGTTGTATACTGTGCGGCTCAATGTTGGAAACCGAGGCATTTAGGTGCTATACCACTACCTACCACAAGAGGTCGTTGTTTTCTCCATATTTACTGTAGTGTGATCATGTAACCTCCCAATTGCGTGCTGCAGATTTATAACGGTTGGAACTTTTTTGGAACTGGAGATGAGTGGAGACAAACTCACGGACCCTAGAGGAGTGATGTGAGTGACGTGACTGAATGCGTTGCTCATTAAAAGCTCTATGGTTAATTACAGACACTGTGACCCCAGCTTTGGGCTGAGCAGTGGACCCCTGGACTGAGTGGCAGTGCTGCTACAATGTGCTCACGTCTGATCCATCGCTTAAAAACAGGCAGGATGGGAGGAAATTGTGCAATAACACAACGGAGCCGGGCTGATTCTGAAGAATGACACGCAGCTCGGTGCCCAGCACAACCCCCCCCCCCCCCCCCCCCCCCACACACAGACACACACACACACACACACACACACACACACACACACACACACACACACACACACACACATACACACACACACACACACACACACACACTGCGGAAGACTCACTTCTGCTGTAGTCCACCTAGCTGAGCCCACGCTTCTACACACAGCCTGTTTGCATTATGCACCGGGCACTTCCTAGTACGCACTGCACACTTCAAACTGCACACTACACACTTCAAACTGCACACTACACACTTCAAACTGCACACTGCACACTTCAAACTGCACACTACACATGTCAAACTGCACACTACACACTTCAAACTGCACACCGCACACTTCAAACTGCACACCACACACTTCAAACTGCACACTGCACACTTTACACTCCTCATCGCACACTTTAAGTTGCACACTGCACAGTGTTTTAATGAACACTCTTCTCCTGTGCTCCACACAGCTCAGCCCCCACCCCTACACCCCTACACCCCTACACCCCCACCCCTACACCCCCCACCCCTACACCCCTACACCCCCACACCCCCACCCCCCTGCTAGACGTCCCTGATATACAGCAGCCCTATTTTTAATCAGCATTCCCTTCTGCCACACAACCTCTGGAGTTCAGTCATCATGAGAACAGAAGCTGTACCTCCGAGCGTGTTTGTTTGGGTTCTTTACTCTGGTTCTGGTGTGTGACCCTGAGCCATATGGTGCTGAGTTTGAGAGGTGCAGCGTTGCGCTCCCCACACTGCTCAGAGCTCCTGGGGCTCTGGGGCTCTCTACTGCCCCCTACTGCCCCCTACTGCCCCCTACTACCCCCTACTACCCCCTACTACCCCCCTGCCCTCATTCACCCTCACGCCTCTCCCTCCACTGGTCAATCATCATCTGTCCATCACATGCTTGTGGTTGTTGACAAACTCCCGTCATCCACTTAAGATTCCAGGAAATCTCCGATACCCTTCATCAATGTCTTCTGCTTTTCACAAAATGCTACATTTATGCCACATTTCATTTCTTTCTGGGTGTTATTTTGAAGACCCGGGGCTTTGCATCGCCTGTGTGCTGTAGTCCATCATTTCTGCGCTGTACATCCACGTTTACGTTTCACTGTACAGACGAACGCTTGGTCCTTTGCACACTGCTCACTTTTGTGCAAAGTCATGGGCCACGTGTCACGGCGTGAGTCACTGGAGAACCCAGCATAGGTGCCACGCTCATCCACACCTGCTCCCCTTCATACATGCCGAGTGCAA